>NW_024070207.1:39173469-39239041 GCF_014754425.2 Oryx dammah | reverse complement strand
CCAAAAGTCTGTTCTTTACATGGGTCTCTTTTGCTGTCTCGCATATAGGGTCATCGTTACCATCTTTCTAAATTCCATATATATGTGTTAGTATACTGTATTGGTGTTTTTCTTTCTGACTTACTTCACTCTGTATAATAGGCTCCAGTTTCATCCACCTCATTAGAACTGATTCAAATGCATCCTTTTTAATAGCTGAGTAATATTCCATTGTGTATATGTACCACAGCTTTCTTATCCATTCGTCTGCTGATGGACATCTAGGTTGCTTCCATGTCCTGGCTATTGTAAACAGTGCTGCAGTGAATATGGGGGTACACGTGTCTCTTTCAATTCTGATTTCCTCGGTGTGTATGCCCAGCTGTGGGATTGCTGGGTCGTATGGGAGTTCTATTTCCAGTTTTTTTTAAGAAATCACCACACTGTTCTCCATAGTGGCTGTACTAGCTTGCATTCCCACCAACAGTGTAAAAGGGTTCCCTTTTCTCCGCACCCTCTCCAGAATTTATTGTTTGTTGACTTTTTGATAGCAGCCATTCTGACCGGCATGAGATGGTACCTCATTGTGGTTTTGATTTGCATTTCTCTGATAATGAGTGATGTTGAGCATCTTTTCATGTGTTTGTTAGCCAAAAGATGGTAAATTGTTATTATCAGTCTTTGGTTCTTATGCCAGTTAGCTCACAGCCTTGGAGAAATCATTAGTTTTTTTAGTTTCCTCATCTGTAAAAGAAGGATTTGGATCTAATACCTAGGGCCCTTTCCAGGTCTTGTGTTCTAAAACAACGTGTTTTTTCTTCCTTAGTTTATATCTTCTTTTTCTTGAGATGCAATTTACACTCAGTTAGGTGTCCAAACCTCGTGGTACAGCTCCGTGAATTGTTACATACATATGTACCTGTGCATGCTTCTGATACACCACTCAGATTAAGTTCTGGAAGAATTCCAGCAAATCACAGGTTTCCTTCTGTTTCTCCCAGCCAACACGCTCCTCCAAAGGTAACCAGTATTCTGATCTTCATCACCATAGATTAGTTCTGTCTTTTCTTATTGTTTCTGTTGTTGTTCAGTTGCTCAGTCATGTCCAACTCTTTGTGACCCCATGGATTGCAGCACGCCAGGCTTCCCCATCCTTCACCATCTACCAGATCTCCCTCAAACTTATGTCCATTGAGTCAGTAATACCATCCAACCATCTCATCCTTGGTCATCCCCTTCTCCTCCTGCCTTCAATCTTTCCCAGCATCAGGGTCTTTTCTAATGAGTCAGCTCTCTGCATCAGGTGGCCAAAGTATTGGAGCTTCAGCTTCAGCATTAGTCCTTCCAAAGAATATTCAGGGTTGATTTCTTTTAGGATTGACTGGTTTGATCTCCTTGCAGTCCAAGGGACTCTCAAGAGCCTTCTCCAGCACCACAGTTCAAAAGTATCAGTTCTTCGGTACTCAGCCTTCTTTATGGTCCAACTCTCACATCCATACATGACTACTGGAAAAACCATAGCTTTGACTAGATGGACCTTTGTTGGCAAAGTAATGGAATCATAAAACCGTGCTTGGTGTCTGATTTCTTTTACTCCATATTTCTGAGATGCATCTGTATTATTATGTGTACCAGCAGGGTTTTTTTTTTTAAGTGCTGAGTATTATTCCATTGTATGGCTATATCACAATTTATCCTTCATCCAGTTGATGGATGTTTGAGTTGTTTCTAGTTTGAGGTTATCATGAATAGGGATAGTGTATCCATTCCTGTATGTGTCTTTTGGTGAACATGCTTATGTGTTTCTACTGGGTGTATACACAGAAGGGGCTTCCCCAGTGGCTCAGCAGTGAAGTATCCACCGGCAATGCAGGAGACGCAGGAGATTCAGGTTCCATCCCTGGGTCAGGAAGATCCCTTGGAGAAGGAAATGGCACCCCACTCCAGTATTCTTGTGTGGAGAATCCCATGGACAGAGGAGCCTGGTGGGTTATGGTCCATAGGGTTGCACAGAGTGAGACATGACTGAGCATGAGCATGACATACAGGAGGGGAATCGATGGGCCATAGGCATACACCTATTTATCTTTAGTAGGTATTGCCAAACCATTACAAAAGTGGTTTTACTAATATACAGATCCATCGCTAATCCATTAGTTATAAATCCTTGCCAACACTAAGTATTGTCAGTCATTTTATCTTACCCATTTTGATGTGTGTGTTCCTAACTATAGCTTTATCTATGTTGCTGATAGATGGTAACACATGAATATCATTACAGTTTGGCTTTGACCAGGCAGATGTGGATCTTCAAGAAGGAAACCATCTCTAGCATAGACTCTGAAGTAGGCACTCCATTCAGGGTAAAAAAATATCCAAGGGACATTTTGGCCCTCTGACAGTGGCTGCTTCAGAAGAAAGACTGCTCTGTGCTAACATCATTTAGAAAAATGTTGCTTGGGAGCAAAAGACAAAGGCAGCTCCAACCTTAATTCCTAATTTTGGCTGTTTGTGCAAGCCCAGGAATTTAGAACTGAATAAAACTGACCACCCATCCAGGACATCTCAGAGGAATCCAAGGGTATGAGTGCCAGGTGATTAGGGATCCACAGCATTTTTTATTAGCAGCTTTATGGAGCTATAATTCACCTGGCATAGTATATTCACAGAGCTATGCAACCATCATCACTATTCTAGAATATTGTCATCACTCCAAAAAGAAACTCTGTCGCCCTTAACAGTCACTCTGGTTCTTTCCTCCCTTTCAGCTCCTGGCAACTCCTAATCTACTTTGTGTCTCTATGGATTTATAAGTTCTGGACATCTCATATAAATGGAATCATACAATATGTGGTCCTTTGTAACTGGCTTCTTTCACTTGAGATAATGTTTTTAAGGCTCATCATGTCTGTGTCAATATTTCATTTCTTTTTATAAGCAGAATTAAATTCCATTGTCTGACTATATCACATCCGAGATGGACATTTGAGTTTCCTCTCTGGGGCTATTGGGAATGATACTGCTTTGAACATCCATGTACAAATGTTTGTGTGCACATATGTTTTCGATTCTCTTGGGTATATACCTGGGAGTAGAACCCCTGGGACATAGGGCAACTAACTCCATGTTTAACTTTTTGAGGAACTGCCAAACTAATTTTTTTCACAGTGACATCAGGATGTTATAATCCCACCAGCAATGTCTGACTGAGGGTTCCTATTTCTCCATATCCTCACACTCATTTTATCTTTTATTATAGCTATCCTGGTGGGTATGAAATGGTATCTCATTGTGGTTTTGATTTGCTTTTCCCTAATAACTAGTGATGTTGAGCATCTTTTCATGTGCTTATTGGCCATTTGTGTATCTTCTTTGGAGGCCTGTCTATTTAGATCCTTTGATCGTTTTTGAGTTATTTGTGTTTTTATGATGGAGTTGTAAGTGTTCTGTATATATTCTACAGATCCTTTTATCAGATATATAATTCACAAAAATTTTCTCCCATTCTGTGGGTGGTCTCTTCAGTTACTCGATTGTGTCCTTTGAAGCACAAAAGCTCTTAATTTTGATGTAGTGCCATTTATCTATTTCTTTTCCTTTAGTTGCTTGAGCTTTTGGTGTCATCGCTAAGAAACCATTGCTTAATCCAGGGTCAGAAAGATTTACACCTATGTTTGTTTCTAAGAGTTTTATAGTTTTAGCTCTTCTATTTAGACCTTTGATCCATTTTGATTTAATTTTTGTATATGGTATAAGGTAAGAGTCCAACTCCATTCTTTTGCATGTGGATATCCACTTGTCACAGCAGCATTTATTTAAAAGACTTTTCTTTCCCCCATTGAATGGTCTTGGCACCCTTGTTGAAAGTAAATTAACCATAAATGTGAGAGTTTGTTTCTGGTCCACAGCATTTTTAACTGACAGAAAAGAATGGTCAGATATGGAGGACTCACAATAGTCCCAATGTTTCAGCCTAGCACACCCAGAGGCCTCTTACTCCTCCACTCTGCAGAGAAAGGGCACAACCCAGGGAAACAGTCACTGAAATTAGGTCTAATGACTCAACCTGGAAGCAAATCATGTTGGAAAGTTACACGCGTTTCCAGAGCCAACCTTCCTTTCTCCAGAAAGTTACACTTCAATGTAGACCCCATTTCTCTTTCTGTACATGCTGCCCTGAGTTTAAGAGAAGTCTTCCCTTCTGACTGAGGCCCTTTCCACATTAGCTGGGCACTTCATCCTATGTTAACCCTTTCAAAGACTGCTCACTCTGAGCTTAAGCTGTGGTCAGAGCCCAGACTTTCAGAAAGCAGGGGGGCACGGCTTCATTTTTTTCCTCAAAGGAAAACGCTCTTGCCCCATGCCTTGTTTGCCTCATAGGCAGCCTCACACTCTGGGCAGCACTGCAGCAACAGTGGGTCTATTCTGGAAGTGAACTTCCACTGCTGAGCACAGAAAGGGAAACTGAACTCCACCTAGCTTTGGCCCTGCCTAGCACCTGATGACCTTGGCTCATGTTTTGAAGAGATTCTTTACCTCTTGACCAGAAGAGTTCCTTGGCTGTGGGGAAGCAGTGTGCAAGAGTGGAAAGGAGCACAGACCTTGGGTCCAGAAAACCTGGGTGTGGAGCTTCCCAGGTGGCTCAGTGGTAAAGAGTTGTCTGCCAATGCAGGAGATCTGGGTTTGATCTCTGGGTCAGGAAGATCCTCTGGAGAAGAAAATGGAAACCCACTCCAGTATTCTTGCCTGGAAAATCCCATTGACAGAGGAGCCTGAAGGGCTACAGTCTATGGGGCGTCAAAGAGTCAGACAGGACTTAGCAACTAAACAACAACAACCTGGGTGAGAATCTGATTCTGAATGTATTTGCCATGGTAGACATGGAGGCACATTGCTCAGAACCCCTGTGGAGAGACCCCACTGCCCAACTGTGAGGAGTGTAGTAAGCTAACAGCCTCCAGCTGTTGGCTCCTTCAAGGTCTGCCTCAGCTTTGGAGCCAAGGTCATGCTGTTCCTGGGGTGGTCCCCAGCCAATGACTGATCAAGGTCATGATCCAAGGCCCATTTCCACCACATAGAAGACCCCCCTAGAGGGCAGTCTTTGCTCTGAAGCTCCCCTTCGGGCTCGTAGACTTTGACAGGCGGATACCGTGGGCTAATAGGCCCCTTGCCCAGGGCTAATAGGCCCCTTGCCCAATCCTGCCTCCATCTCTCTGAAGTTCAATACTGAAGGCATGAAGGAGCTTTCTGAGAAGTTAGAAATGTTTTCTACCTTGATTTAGATTTTAATAGCATGGGTACTCACACTCCCACTTTAAGTTTAGTGGAATTTATATGCTTAACTCTATATGTTATACCTCAATTTTTTTAAAGGGAAAAATAGTGAGGAGTTTTTTCATAATTAATTAGTATACATACATATTAAGTTTTTAATTTATAAAATGCAGAGAAGTAAAAAGAAAAATATCACCTCTGGCCCTCCCAAAGATAACCGCTGGAGACCCTTGAGATACCGCATCACACCCTCTACCTCCCTCGTCACTCTGCCTCTGTATGTTGCCACTTTGGCTCTTAGAGAAAGGAAGCTTAAGCATGATTTCCACTTTCCTGGGACTAGTGCTAGGAAGATTGTTTCCAGGCTCACTTTCTAGCCCCCCTTTCACTTCTTCCCTCAGATAGAACCTGAAGGTAAATAATGCCAAAATTTCAGTATCCTAACCTGCACACCACCCCTCCCTGAAACTAGGAGCCTCTGGACCTCTGGATCTCTTTCTGGAACAGCACAGATCAGGGGCCCACATTCACTGGGTCTTTTGCCTTCACAGGAGTTGAAATGCTAACTCAGGGCCTACAGGGTTTGCTTGATGGGAATGGACCTGATTTTGTCCAAGGCGGAGATGGTTCTAGTTCAGAGCAGCCAAGCTTCTTGCCTATTTTTTTGTGTGTGTGAATTGTGGGAGAAAGGCATTTTCCAGTTTGCTTAGATGAACACAAACTGTCAAAGTGACCCTGTAGGGAACATCTCAAGGTAGATTATAATGCAAATGAGGCAGCTAGAACTAAGTCGTTCCAGTCGTGTCTGACTCTTTGTGGCCCCATGGACTGTAGCCTGCCCAGGCTCCTCTGTTCATGGAATTCTCCAGGCAAGAATGCTGGAGTGGGTTTCCATTTCCTTCTCCAGGGGATCTTCCCAACCCAGGGATCAAACATGCGTCTCTTATGTCTCCTGAATTGGCAGGTGGGCTCTTTACCACTAGCACCACCTGGGAAGCCCTTTTCTTAGACAACCAGCTCTCAAAATGAGGTCCCAGACCAGCAGTGTCAGCATCACCTGGGAACTCGTTATAAATGCACATTTGAGGGCCCACTATAGACCTGGTAATTCAGAAACTTTTAGGGTAGGATATCAAACACAGTCATCTGTGTTTCAATAAGCCCTCCAGGTGGTCCTGATGCACACTCAAGTTTACGAACCTCTGTTCTAGAGGTTTTTAAATTCCACTGCCAGAGAAAGCAAAAAGGTACTCACACGTCCTCTGTCCACACTCATAACCTGTGCACTATGTCCTTAGCATGACTTAGGGGCACATGCTGGGTCTATATAACTTCAAAGTTTCTTGTTCTTTATATCCTGAACCCACGGAAATGCATTCCTTTTGTCTTTGTTAGTTGACCAAGGATGAAATATAGCCCAATGTTCCCCCAACAAAAAGATTTATTAATTTGTACTAATGAGTGTTTAGAGAAGAACATACAAACCAATGTCCTTGTTGAGAGCTCCTTCTCAAAGGCAAAATGTGGATGTTATCTGTAAAATCAACAAATTTGTCACCAAAGTGAAATGTTATCTTTTCCTGAGGATTTTCCCAGGCATCTCAAGGACTAGACAGCCCCCTCCCTCCCCATGATCAGATGCACAGGGTTAAAGCTTACAGCCATAACTCACATGCTTTAAGAGAGCTCACATGTAAGTTTGTTTTCAGGTTAGTAGCTTTGCTCAAACATAACTGAAAAAAGGAGACCACAAACCTATCCAAAGCCAAAGAATCCCCAGAGACCTTTGCCTCCTTAAGATACGACCTGTGCAATGGTCTCTTGGATAAGAATACCAAAGATACAGGCAACAAAAGCAAAAAATAGACAAGTGGGACTAAATCAAACTAAAAATCTTCTGTACAACAAAGGAAACAATCAACAGAGTGGAAAAAACAACCTACAGAATGGAAGAAAATTCTTACAAATCATTTATTTGATTGGGGATAATATCTAAAATGTATAAGGAACTCCCACAGCTCAACAGCAAAAAAACCCAGATAACCCGGATAAAGTGGGCCAGATAAATGCCCAGATAAAAATGGGCAAAGGACCTGAGTAGACATTTTTCCAAAGAAAACATACAGATTGCCAACAGGCACATGAAAAGACATTCGACAGTGCTAATCATCAGGGAAATGCAAATCAAAACCACAACTAGATACCACCTCAGACCTGTCAAAATGTCGACTATCAAAAAATCAAAAGATAACAAGTGTTGGCAGGAATGTGGAGAAATTAGAACCTTTGTACATTGTTCAAATGTAAATTGGTTTAGTCACTATGGAAAACAGTATGGAAGTTCCTCAGAAAAATTAAAACTAGAACTACAGTATGATCCAGCAAACACACTTCTGGGTATGCATTCAAAAGAATTGGAAAAAAAAAAACACAGAATTGAAATCAGGATTTCAAAGAGATGTTTGCTCTCCCATCTTCACTGCCGCATTATTCACAATAGCCAACATGTGGAAACACCCTAAATATCTATTGACAGATGAATAGATATAAAAAATGTGGCATATACATACAATGGAATATTTTTCAGCCTTCAAAAAGAAGGAAATCCTGCCATTTCTAACAGGAACGAACCTGGAGGACATTATGCTAAGTGAAATAATCCAGACACAGAAGTACAAATACTGTATGATGCCACTTATGTGAGATATCTAAAATAGTCAAACTCAAAGAAGCAAAGAATAGAATGGTGGTTGCTGGGGGCTGGTGGGAGGGGGAAATGAGGAGTTGCTAATCAGTAGGCATAAAGTTTCAGTTGTGCAAGATGAATAAATTCTGGAGATCAACTGTACAGTATCATGCCTATGGTTAAAAATACTGTATTATACACCTAAAACTTTGTTAGAAGAATAGATCTTGTGTTAAATGCTCTTATTTCAATTTTAAAAATTAACTAAATATGTTAACTATAAAATAGAGACCTGAAAAAAAAATAACACAGAGGTTTGACCAGAGGTATGCTGTTAAATGTTTAATAACCTTCTCTCCAAGGGAAAAAAAAATACCCTATAAATTGTGTAGCACACAATTTATAAATAATAATAAAATATATACATTCCTTATTATAGATTTCATATAGCCAAAAAACTCCCATAGAATGCTTTAGTCAATGTTTTCCTAACTCTTGTGTCCATAACCAACCTAAGGTGGCAATTAACAATTAAACGTGGTTCCAACAGGATGATTGGTTGATGTGTTGATTTACATTAATGAGACAAAACAAATAGAATGCATGTCGAAATTTCCTAGTTTAGATCAGTGACTTATATGACTTCTTCACTAAATCAGATAATAGTTTTTGAATACTGGAAGAATATTTCCTCAATTTTTCATGCTATATGAAATATAACAGTTACAGAGATGATGCACTTTTAAATTTAATCTGCACTATTAACCTTTCTCCATCACTTTCTTAAGTCTGGACCAAGGGTTGTCAAAAAATTTCAGTAAAGAGCCAAATAATAAATATTTTAGGTTTTGTGGCTACATAGGCTCTCTGTTGCAGATTCTTTTTCATTTTCTTACAACCCTTGAAAATGTAAAAATCATTATTAGCTTGTGAGCTGTATAGAAACAAGCTGGGTGGAAGTTCATGGACCCCTAGTCAAGACAATCACCAAAACAATAGATTAAGCAGGGATTTGTAGCAGTTGTTAATTTCCATGATGTAAATACTACTATGACTGATTTCAAACTACCAGTTTGACTTGACTGAATGTGGAGTTACAAAGAGATGAGCAGATAAGAAATAATATATAGTATTTCTACTACATAGATACAAAGGACACAAATAACCTCAAAAGCATGAATAATAGTGAAGCATAGGAAAATAATTAGGAAGTGATGAGTCTTGAGTATTTATTACCTTTGTTTTTAATCTAATTTATTTAATGGTAAGTTTCTATAATTTAATTTTTCGTGATGATTATATTTAACAACCAGCTCTCAACATTTCTGAAAATTCAATAATTGACTCTCGGGAGCCACTATGAGCAACCACTGTGACCACACCAAATTTCAACCTGTTTGTTTTGGTTTTACTGGATAAAGAGAGAATCTTCACTCAATTTGGTCCCTTATTCCCTGTAACAAAAGAATTTACTACAGAGTTTCTTTGAAGCTGGCAGTTTCCTTGGCTCCTCTAAAATAGGAAATGATTTTAGATGTTATTTTTACATATTTTCAGAAAGGGATCTGTCTCTATTCTCAACAGCTTCCTGACTACCTTTTGCTTCCAAATAATGAGAACTATTTAAAGGAAAAAGGAACTGCTGTAGTGTGGTTTTAAGAAAAGCACATACTTTGCTGTTTCAGAAGTAGTTACACAAGAGTTCTGCTCATAAACTGGGGAAGAATTAAAATAGCTTTCCAAGGTCCCTCTCAAGGCTGTGATTTTCTTTTCACCTACTCAGGTAATGCCACTTATGGTACTCATTCATTTATTCAGCTGTTTGAGCATCTGGAGAAGGGAATGGCAAACCACTTCAGTATTCTTGCCTTGAGAACCCCATGAACAGTATGAAAAGGCAAAAAGATAGGACACTGAAAGATGAACTCCCCAGGTCAGTAGGTGCCCAATATGCTACTGGAGATCAGTGGAGAAATAACTCCAGAAAGAATGAAGGGATGGAGCCAAAGCAAACACCCAGTTGTGGATGGGACTGGTGATAGAAGCAAGGATTGATGCTGTAAAGAGCATTATTGCATAGGAACCTGGAATGTTAGGTCCATGAATCAAGGCAAATTGAAAGTGGTCAAACAGGAGATGGCAAGAGTGAACATCGACATTCTAGGAATCAGCAAACCAAGATGGACTGGAATGGGTGAATTTAACTCAGATGACCATTATATCTACTACTGTGGGCAGGAATCCCTTAGAAGAAATGGAGTAGCCATCATGGTCAACAAAAGAGTCCAAGGGTCAGTACTTGGATACAATCTCAAAACAACAGAATTATCTCTGTTTCCAAGGCAAAGCATTCAATATCACAGTAATCCAAGTCTATGCCCCAACCAGTAACGCTGAAGAAGCTGGAGTTGAATGTTTCTATGAAGACCTATAAGACCATTAAGAACTAACACTCAAAAAAGATGTCCTTTTCATTATAGGGGACTGGAATGCAAAAGTAGGAAGTCAAGAAACACCTGGAGTAACAGGCAAATTTGGCCTTGGAGTACAGAATGAAGCAGGGCAACGGCTAATAGGGTTCTGCCAAGAGAATGCACTGGTCATAGCAAACACCCTCTTCCAACAACACAAGAGAAGACTCTACACATGGACATCACCAGATTGTCAACACCTAAATCAGATTGATTATATCCTTTGCAGCCAAAGATGGTGAAGCTCTATACAGTCAGCAAAAACAAGACCAGGAACTCACTGTGGCTCAGATCATGAATTCCTTATTGCCAAATTCAGACTTAAATTGAAGAAAGTAGGGAAAACCACTAGACCATTCAGGTATGACCTAAATCAAATCCCTTACGATTATACAGTAGAAGTGAGAAATAAATTTAAGTGACTAGATTTGATAGAGTGCCTGATAAACTATGGACAGAGGTTTGTGACATTGTACAGGAGAGAGGAATCAAGACCATCCCCAAGAAAAAGAGACGCAAAAAAGCAAAATGTCTGTCTGAGGAAGCCTTACAAATAACTGTGAAAAGAAGAGAAGCCAAAAGCAAAGGAGAAAAGGAAAGATATACCCATTTAAAGCCAGAATTCCAAAGAATAGCAAGGAGAGATAAGAAAGCCCTCCTCAGTGATCAATGCAAAGAAATAGAAGAAAACAATAGAATGGAAAAGACTAGAGATCTCTTCAAGAAAATTAGAGATACAAAAGGACCATTTCATGCAAAGATGGGCTCAATAAAGGACAGAAATGGTATGGACCTAACAGAAGCAGAAGATGTTAAGAAGAGGTGGCAAGAATACACAGAAGAACTGTACAAAAAAGAGCTTCATGACCCAGATAATCACAATGGTGTGATCACTCACCTAGAGCCAGACATCCTGGAATTCGAAGTCAAGTGGGCCTTAGGAAGCATCATTATGAACAAAGCTAGTGGAGGTGATGGAATTCCAGTGGAGCTATTTCAAATCCTAAAAGATGATGCTATGAGAGTGCTGTGCTCAGTATGTCAGCACATATGGAAAACTCAGCAGTGGCCACAGGACTGGAAAAGGTCAGTTTTCATTCCAATTCCAAAGAAAGACAATGTCAAAGAATGCTCAAATTACCACACAATTGCACTCACCTCACTCGCTAGTAAAGTAATGCTCAAAATTCTCCAAGCCAGGCTTCAACAGTGTGTGAACCGTGAACTTCCAGATGTTCAAGCTGGTTTTATAAAAGGCAGAGGAGCCAGAGATCAAATCGAAAAAGCAAGAGAGTTCCAGAAAAAGATCTATTTCTGCTTATTGACTATGCCAAAGCCTTTGACTCTGTGGATCACAATAAACAGTGGAAAATTCTGAAAGAGATGGGAATACCAGACCACCTGACCTGCCTCTTGAGAAATCTGTATGCTGGTCAGGAAGCAACAGTTAGAACTGGACATGGAACAACGGAGTGGTTCCAAATAGGATAAGGAGTACGTCAAGGCTGTATATTGTCACCCTGCTTATTTAACTTCTATGCAGAGTACATCATGAGAAACGCAAGGCTGGAGGAAGCACAAGCTGGAATCAAGATTGCTGGGAGAAATATCACTAACCTCAGATATGCAGATCACACCACCCTTATGGCAGAAAATGAAGAAGAACTAAAAAGCCTCTTGATGAAAGTGAAAGAGGAGAGTGAAAAGTTGGCTTAAAGCTCCACATTCAGAAAACAAAGATCATGGCATCTGGTCCCATCACTTCATGGCAAATAGATGGGGAAACAGTGGAAACAGTGTCAGACTTTACTTTTCTGGGCTCCAAAATCACTGCAGATGGTGATTGCAGCCATGAAATTAAAAGACGCTTACTCCTTGGAAGGAAAGTTATGACCGACCTAGACAGCAAATTAAAAAGCAGAGACATTACTTTGCCAACAAAGGTCCATCTAGTCAAGCCTATGGTTTTTCCAGTGGTCATGTATGGATGTGAGAGTTGGACTATAAAGAAAGCTGAGCGCCGAAGAATTGACGCTTTTGAAGTGTGGTGTTGGAGAAGGCTCTTGAGAGTCCCTTGGACTGTGAGCAGATCCAACCAGTCCATCCTAAAGGAGATCAGCCCTGGGTGTTCATTGGAAGGACTGATGTTGAAGCTGAAACTCCAATACTTTGGCCACCTGATGTGAAGAGCTGACTCATTGGAAAAGACCCTGTGCTGGGAAAGCTTGAGGACAGGAGGAGAAGGGGACGACAGAGAATGAGATGGTTGGATGGCATCACCGACTCAGTGGACATGGGTTTGGGTTAACTCCGGGAGTTGGTGATGGACAGGGAGACCTGGCGTGCTGCGGTTCATGGGGTTGCAAAGAGTCGGCACAACTGAGCGACTGAACTGAAATGAACTGAACTGAACTTGAGCATCTACCATGTGGCAGCCACTGTGCTGAGCCCTAGAAATACAGCAGAATACAAGACAGACATTAACCCTGCTGAATCAATAATTACACAGATCATTGTTCACTTACACTTTTCATAAGTTCCTTAAATATGATTATGTAACATAGGAGCCTGACCTACTGTGGAGGGGTTGAGGAAGTGACATTTAATCTGATATGTGATGAATGCCTAGAAAGTCAGGTAAAGGAAGAGGGAGAGCAAAGTAGAATAGCGTTCATATCAGGTGATGGGAACAGCCTATATCATGCTTGTATAAAAGCACAGATGTCCATCCAGTACACAAACAGATATATATCTTTGGCATTAATTTTTCATGAGGGGAATATGATTAGGAAAAATTATTTTAGAAGTCTCCCAAGAGGAGGGAAGTGATAATGGGGAAAAAAAAGGTTGGGAATATTGGTCTATATAAAGAATGTGGCACCTTTGAGCTATTACAGTAGCAGTGGTAGAGTTAAGATGCTGGCCTCTTCCCATAAGGACTGATGACCTACCTGCAGGTTACTGAGCCTGATATTAAGACAGGAAGTTAGAGGACTCCTGGTATTCAACAGCTTGGAAATTTTCCTCTAGTATCTTTCAAATACTGCCTCTTCCTCATTCACTCTATTCTCTCTTACTGGACACTTGTTGGAAACTCTCATTCTATCCTCCATGGAGTGTGTAACATCTTTTTAATGCTTTCCATTTCTTTATTCCTCTGTCTTGCATCCTTGATGATTTCCTCAGATCTAGCTTCTAGTTCACTAATCCTCCTTTCAACTGCATCTGGTTTGCTATTTATCTATATTTCTCCCCTTTCAGTTTCATATTTTTGTTCTTTTTCAAGTCTACCTGTATTTTTCAAACTATTCTATTTTTCTCTTATAATTCTTATTCCTTTCAAAAATTTTCTTGACCATTCAAACCATACTTATTTTAAAGTCCCTCTCATATTCCTCTATTTGCTATCATTCTTATGGTGTGAATTCTCCCATTTGTCATGCTACTCTCGCAGTGGCTTATTTCCTCGGGGACTCGGCAAGTTTTGCTATGAGTTCATCTTCAGAATCATAGTGACAGACACAGATCCATGTGCTATACTGAACCTAAAGAATCTTTAAAAATAGGGCTATTCTAAGAATTCATTAGTATAAGCAAAGCCCTTAGTACGGTACCCACACTTAATGAAGCACTTGATCAGCATTATTACTGTTACATGGCAAGAATTGCTTTACCTGGGAGGCTTATTTGCATAACTCAGGTTAATGTGACTATCTCCCCACTCTCAGCTCAAAGTAGCCAGGACACTTCTGAATTGTTTTTATTCTTCTATACCTGTCCGCATTTATGGGCCAGCACTTCTAGCTGCCAGCTTTCTGAAGTGAAGTGAAGTAGCTCAGTCGTGTCTGACTCTTTACGATGCTGTGGACTGTAGCCCACCAGGCTCCTCCCTCCATGGGATTCTCCAGGCAAGAGTACTGGAGTGGGTTGCCATTTCCTTCTCCAGGGGATTTTCCTGACCCAGGGATCGAACCTGGGTCTCCCGCATTGCAGGCAGACGCTTTAACCTCTGAGCCACCAGGGAAGCCCTTTCTAGAGGAGTTCAAATCCCACCCCCACCCCCCACTCTGCCATTAAAACCCTGAACCTGGGACTCATGTCCACTTTGAATCCCTCTGTAGACTGTGGAGCTGTTATGGCTCTGAGCTACCTCTTCATTTCTGGTTCTAGAATTTGTTTGCTTAGTTTTCATTTTTGATCTCTGCTGCATATTTAAATGTTCTGAAAACAATGCATTTGGAGTGGAGGAGGAGCTTTCTGCTACAACGCAGGCAACCGAAATGATCAGAAATCCCTGTGTGTTCTTTCTAAAGAGGCTTAGCTGTCATTTGGCCATGAGATCCTTGAGAGAACCCAGGACACAAAAGGACATGTTTTATTTGCTTTTGTATCCCCTAACCCTAGCATGGGGCCTGGTACACTTGACATATGCTTACTGAATTAAGAAATGAAACACCACATTGGCAACAAGCCTTCAGCTCACTGATTTCTCTAAGTCCTACAAGCCTTCAGCTCATTCGTTTCTCTTAGCTTTATCACCACCGCTGCCATGGTGTGGGCCCCCACCCTCCTCGTTCCTGTGAATGAGCTCTGTCAAAAAGATACGGTTTCTAACAAACAAAAAGAGGTGTAATGCATTCAATCAGTGACTAGCTCAAGGATAAGCACCTGATCTGGGTTTCTTTTACTCTCAAAGCAAAAAAGCCAAATGGAAACACTTCAGAGGCCACAGATTATTCTGATTTTCAGACTGTTTTTGTTCAGCACCAGAGTAAAACGTTGAACAGGTAGCTGATGCAATCTGGCAAAGTAAGTATATAGCTCTATTTATATTAAGATACACACATATATCAGGCCATCAGCAGTATTTGTATAAACAGTGACTCTCCTATGAAGGTAAAGGCCACCCCCTTCAGTTCCAGTGACTGAGATATATTTTTCCAATCCTGGGGGCAAATACAGACGCAGCAAGTTCCTTCTTCCCCTTGGAAATTTGGCAGACTTGCCAGCTCTGACTCTGTTGCCACATTCCCTTGGGGTTTTATGACTCTGTGCATATGGCCTGTGTGAAGGCTTCACTTAGGTCACCTTATGCCTTTGGCAGTCAGCATGGTGGATGACGATTCAGGAAGACCCTGGTGTTTCCCAGATGGGTCCAGATCTGGCCATGCAATTACTGCCCTCCAGCTGGGAAATGTGACGCTGGGGTGATGAAGTGGCTGCTGAGAAGGAGGCAGTTTGACTCTGAATTTGGTCTGTTCTTTATTTAAATCCAAAGATTGAACCAACACACACACACACACACACGCACGCATGCATATATTGATAAAATCAATAGCATACACACACAAACACACCATTCCCCAATTACAGGGGGTGTTCTTCTGGATTTCCTGGTGGACTCCCCTAAACATGTATTTCCTAAGCTCATCTCTTATGCTGGCCCCTGTTTACTTGACTGATCATTCTCTCTTCCTTTGCTCTCCTACTTATTTCCTTATCATTGCTTTTAACCCTCTTGGAGTTCCCATGAACCCAGTTTGAGGCCATTTAAGGCACATAAAGGGATCCTAAATCCTTCTTCAGTGTGAGCTGCTTTGCTTCATTCTCTCCCATGATCACAGAGAAGCTGTCTCTGGTCTCAGTTCTGAAGGGAGGCAGCCTCCTCAGGGAAGCTGCCCCATCACTGGTAATATGACACTACCCTTGGGGTGGGCATTCTCATTTGTAAAGGAGAGAACTGGAATAAATTTGGTCCTAATCAGAGCATCTCTAATAAGTCATCCTTCCTTCCATCGACACAGTGTTCGTTCACTGTTTCTCCAGAGGCAGCAAGGAAAGAATATGGAGTCTATACTTAGGCAAACTTGGCTTCAAAATCCAAGTTCAGCTGTTAATAGCTGGGTGACCTTGGGCGAGTTTCTTCCCCTCTGAGTCTCTGTTTCTTTATCTAGTTGGAATCAAATAGAGCATATATTCATAATAGCATATAATAGCCACTCTATAAATAGGAGCCAGGACTACGATCACTTGAATGATGGTCGCAGCCCTTGGCCCTCTCATCTCACCTGAGGCAGAAATTCTCAGGGCCCTATTTTCTCAGGGTTAAATAGAGGACTGTAAAGATCCACAAACATCTTCCCACATCCAGTGGTGTGATAAGCTCAGAGCTGCTGACGCTCAGCACAGCACTAGCTCTCTAAACTCTAGGACAAACAACAGACAGATCTCCTGCCCTCAAGGGGCCCCAGCGGTCCAAACTAGCAGATAAGAGGAAAATGTAAACATCACGGATTAGGTTTCAACATATGAATTTTGAAGGGACACAAACATTCAGTCCATAGCAACTAGCATCTGCTAAAGTAGTCCCCGTAGACCACAAGGGTTATGGAAATTCACAGGGTGTCTGCGGGTGGGGGTGGGGGGCGCTGCTGTGGATAGGAAGTCTTCCTGGAAGCAGCAGGGCTTCAGCTGGGACTCCAAGAAAGGGCAAGATTTGAAGAGACCCTTACAAGGACGGGGAGCTCTGCAGACATATGCTGGACAAATTTGAGAATCAGGCACAGTTATTATTTCCATTTTACAAGTAAGAAAATGGAAGGGCAGAGGAGCCTAGTGACTTGTGCAGGGTCACTTAGCAAGTAATTGGCAGCACTGGAATTTAAGTGGGGCTCTGTCTCTGATGCTGGAGGCTGGTATTCAAAGATGAAAAAAGATGGGCCTTTGCTGGGAAGTAGGAACTAGGGAGCCACTGACTTTTTCAAAGAGAGTGACATGATGAAGGCAATGTTTGTTTTATATACTTGGGGCACAGATGTTTAGGGGAAGATTTTGGCACCAGAGGGGTCAGTTAGGAAGCAGTGGCAGTAGTTTAAGGATGAGGATTAAAGGCCTGACCTGGGGGCAGAGGCATAGTGGGACTGGAGAAGACATAAAAACATGAGGCATGTCAAAGGGCAAACTGACAGTCTTGGGAACTGACTGAATACAGAGAATACAGGGGAAGGGGATTAAAGTATCAGATCTGAGAACCAGAAGACTCATAATGCTGCTACTGGAAATATTGGGAAGGTGAGCTAGTTTGAAGATTGATGTTTATATGAAGCAGGGTCTGATTTCCTTTATTACTATTGCTATTAAATATTTGTACTAAAAAAAGAATGTATACTATGAGGAAACCAACAAATTCAGAATATGAGATATTCTACAACACCACTGACCTGAACTCTTCAAAAAGTCAATGTCACGCACACAGACACAAAAATTAAGGCCACACACCACCGCAGAATCAATTACTCTAAAAAGACATGAGTTGGTGCAATACACAAACCTTGATTTTGGATTTTTTTTTATTTAAAAGGACTCTATAAGACATTTATGGGATATTGGGACAATTTGAATATGAATTGGAAACTACATGATATTTTATTTAGTTTCTTAGCTGTAATAATGATTTGTGGTGAAGAAGGAGAATTTCCTTATTCTTAGGAGAGTCATTCTGAAGAATTTAGGGTAGTGTGCCATGATGCCTGTAACTTACAATCAAGCAGCTCAACAAAGAAAAAAAATATGTGTATGTATAAATAGATTGATCGATAGAAATATACAGCAAGCAAATACATCAACAAGTGAATTGTGGAATTTAATGGGTATAATGTGTATTCATTGTACTTCTTTTTTTATTTTTTAATATAAATTTATTTATTTTAATTGGAAGTTAATTACTTTACAATATTGTACTGGTTTTGCCATACATCAACATGAATCCGTCACAGGTATACACGTGTTCCCCATCCTGAAACCCCCTCCCTCCTCCCTCCCTGTACCATCCCTCTAGGTCATCCCAGTTTAAAACTCTGTGTGTTTGAAATTTTTCAAAATAAGATTTGGGAAAAAATAATTCCCCAAAATATGAACATAGTAAAATGTTAACCCGTACAAAAAAGGATATGTAGTGAACATTTTTACCCTACACACTCAGTACTCCCTTCCCAGAAGCAACCACCACTGTTCCCCTGTCTTGAAATATTATCTGCATTTACAAGGCTATATTTATGTTTGTAGATCCTTTTGTAAAATAGAGGAGTTCATGCTATAAATCTTTTTGTTAGCTGCAATAGACTCTCTTTTATCTATGCAGTTGGGGGAGTAGTTGGTCAGTTAATTAAAAGTCCGTTAAAGAAGAAGTGCCTGGATCTACTAGGGAGAGGTGTTCCTGGGCATCCAGTGTCGGTGCATTTTACAGAGGAAATGGAATGGAAACTCCTGAGAGTTGGCTCCACAGAGGCCTGGTAAGCAAGCTTCCACTGCAATTCTGGCAGCTCACTTTTTTGTATAAGTTTCCAGACTTCTCAGAGATTGTTCCATAGGACAATATATAGACCTGCCTCATTCTTTCAAGCTAGTTTTGAGGATGAGTTTCTTCTAGGATGAGTATAGTTTTAATCATATTGTACTTGGGGTGATGCAAGGCAGGGAAACATCTGGGTGGAAATTTCCTGGGCTTTCTGAACTTACTTGATCTGAAGAATACTTGGGTATTTTTTGAACAAGCTCCCAAGCTTGGGAAATGCTGCCATAAACAGTTGGAGAAACAGGGCTGGGCCTCCAGTGACAAGATTACTCTGAGGGGTGGAACTTCCACTAATGGTGCTAGTTAAATGCAGAATAGACAGAGAAGGCAAGACGCCAGAGAAACGTGGAGGTCCAAGGACAGAGCTCACAAACTCCCATGTGAGCTTCTGCCCTCTGCCCTTGCTCACCAGAGATGATTGCCTCCTGTTGCAATCTGGGGGGTCACATTTCCAAAGCATGTGCAGCTTTGCATATGAAAACCCTCCCTAACTGCCAGCACCTGGGCAAATTCAAATCCTCCACTCCAGCATCAGGGTCCTCCCTGCAAATGAGAAAGTTTGATTGGAAAAATGTGACTCCAGAAACCAGATCTGGGATTGAACTGAAATTGCCTGAAAAATGAAAGCATTGGCACTATTAACAAAAAGGGACTGGATTCCTTTCTTTTTTCTCTTTTTCTTTCTTTTTTCTTTTCTTTTTTTTTTTTTTTTTTTTTTGCAGCTAAATCCTGAACAGCTTGCAAACCTTGGGAGGCAGCCATCCCATTATCATTCCTGATATGGACTTGAATTTCTAAGAAATGACTTTTTTTTAAGATTTGTGGAATTGAACCCCTACTAAAAGCAGTCCAAGGAGACTCAATCACAGTATTTCAAGAACAATCCTGAGACAAGAGCCTGAGCTCTGGGGGGCCTGGAGGGCCCAGAGACCCATATAGCCTGGTGCTGACCCCCAATAAGTCCCTTCAGGAGTCCTGGAAACCCCAGACATTTATCTAAATCACCCCCTGAGGTGGGACTACGTAGAGGAGGCAGCCAGGCCTCCACATCATGTAAGGGCCCCAAAATGCCAGAGGGGACCTTGATTTGTCACACTGCACGAAAGGTTCAGATTCCAGCGTCAAGCGCTAAAGTCACCCTGTCTTCTCTAAATCCAGTGTCTTGGAGGTACAGACAGGATCCTCAGTCTTTTAAGATCAGCTTTTCACTTAAAATAAAAACACCAAATGGGAAAGGGAAGGTAGAACTGGGTCTGGTCTTGGATGTGAGCCTGGACAGTGGGCTGCTGCTAAGTCACTTCAGTCGTGCCCGACTCTGTGTGACCCCAGAGATGGCAACCCACCAGGCTCCCCCGTCCCTGGGATTCTCCAGGCAAGAACACTGGAGTGGGTTGCCATTTCCTTCTCCAATGCGTGAAAGTGAAAAGTGAAAGTGAAGTCACTCAGTCGTGTCCGACTCTTAGTGACCCCATGGACTGCAGCCCACCAGGCTCCTCCATCCATGGGATTTTCCAGGCAAGAGTACTGGAGTGGGGTGCCAGGAAAGGAAGCCTAGAGGGCCCAGGGCCAGCCCACCTGGTCCTGGCAGACCCTTTGGGAAAGAGGGAAGTGAGGTGTGGGGCCCAGGGAGAGGCAAAGTCAGGAAGTGCATGAGGGACCTGGGCCAAGACGGTCCGCTGTGGCCCCATGGGCACACACGGGCCCTACTGACTGGGACACTGGGAGACCATCACTCGGTCTCCAGTTCCCTAACTGTGTGGTTACCATGACCATGCCAAGCGTGTGTGCTTCCCACATCTTTTGTGAGCCTGCTAACCCCAGACGCTTCCTCGTGCCCCATGGTTCAGTGGCACAGACTCCAGTGGCAGGGGGCAGTGGCAGGAGCCTCATGGCTGAGCGATCAGGCCTCAAGGACCTTACAAAACAATTTACTCCAACTCTGCTATGCCTCTTAAGAACTCCACAGTTCTGAAATTTTTTTTAATTTTTCATTATCCTCCCACTACACACACATTTAAAAAAATTTTTTTTTTGTCTGGGCTGGGTCTTCGTTGCTGCATCCAGGCTTTTTTCTCTAGTTGCAGCAAGAAGGAGCTACTCTTTAGCCGTGGTGCACAGGTTTCTCATGGGTGGCCTCTCTTGTGGAGCACGGTTCTAGCGTACACAGACTTCAGTAGTTGCAGCATGTGGGCTCAGTAGTTGTGGCATATGGGCTTCGTTGGCCTGCAACATGTGAGATCTTTCCAGACCGAGAATCAAACTTGTGTCTCCTCCATTGGCAGGTGGATTCTTAAGCACTGGACCACCAGAGAAGTACCCCCCATCACACTTCTAAAGGCACATACTCTGTGCCAAGTGCTAGAGTAAGTGTATTAGATGTATCATTTAATTCATCCTCACCAAAACCCTGTGAGGTGGGTATTCTTATTACCCTTGTTTTACAGATATGGAAACTGAGGCCCAGAGAGGTCAAGTCACGTGGCCAGCACTGCCCATCTATTCAGTAGCAGAGCTTCTAGAAGTCAGCTAGCGTGCTAGAATCCATCAGATTACTCTTCTTAAGTCAAACTTACTTTTTACTTGTCTCTCCCAATTGATTCAACTTGTCTGCACAGTGAGTTTCACCCAGCAGTTCCAGCCTAGGCTTCTTTTGGAGTCTGCCTAAGCTGGTTAGATGGTTGCATCTGGGTCACTGTAATCCAAAAAGGCTTAATTAAAATTGGGAAATACATTCAACCATGTCTCCAGCAATGCTATAAACTCTAGATGTGGCAAATGAGGTTGTGAGTACATTAAAGGCATACAAGGTGCTTGGGGCACAGCAGAGGCACTTGGAGAATACACACCTATGTGCCAGTATAAATTGAGAAATGAGAAAAAGAAAGTGTTTGGCTCTAGATGACTGAGTTTCCTTTTGTAAAGACTGGACAAAGGGACTTTTCCACTAAAAGACACTTTGAGTCTGGGGGGAACTGTCTCCAGTCTGCAGGCCTCAAGCAGTGCTTTGCAAGATGGGTGTTTGGGTGGGTGAGGAGGGGAAAGTGGGTGACAACTGGCAGTCTGAGGGCATGAAGAGGACAGAGGAAGAAAGGGAACAGAGAAGAGGGGACGAGAGACTGGAAGTAAAGGGAACAGGCCCAGAAGAGAGAGGAGGAAGGACAGAGATGATTGGGGGCGAGGGGCAGTAAAGGAGAAATTGTGGGAAAGAGGCAAGGGATTGACTTTGAAAAATCGGTTCCTTCTTTCAATAAATCATTATTAAGGGCCTTCTATGTGCCAAATACTGTGCTAGGTGCTCCAGACACTGGGAGACACCACACACCTGGAGCTTCTTTGTGGGCTTGTTCTGCCTGTAATTTAGCCCTTTTAGAGAGAGTCATAGGAGAAGGCAATGGCACCCCACTCCAGTACTCTTGCCTGGAAAATCCCATGGATGGAGGAGCCTGGTGGGCTGCAGTCCATGGGGTCGCTAAGAGTCGGGCATGACTGAGCGACTTCACTCTCACTTTTCACTTTCATGCATTGGAGAAGGAAATGGCAACCCACTCCAGTGTTCTTGCCTGGAGAATTCCAGGGACGTGGGAGCCTGGTGGGTCGCACAGAGTCAGCCACGACTGAAGTGACTTAGCAGCAGCAGCAGAGAGAGTCATAAGGATCAACAGGGCCACTTGCTGAACTGTGCTGGGCTGTGAGGCAGGGAAGGTCTTTGGAATAAGGGTCTCTGATGGTCTTAGGAGAATCTTTGAAAGTCTTAGGAATAAGCTGGGTTACATTTGCCTTAAAGTATGACTCAAGATTGTGACACTGGGACTTCCCAGGGTCAGGTGTCCGTCCATGTTGTTATCACCAGGTTGCTTCTCATCTGCCACATTATTTAACACATAACTGCATGGACTGGAGCCGTGTAGTGGCTTGTCTCTTCCACAGAGTGAAGGGTCTATGTTTGTGAAACCATCACTCGGCTGCCTTTCCTCTTCCCCTCCTGAGTTCTGAAGCACACTCTTCATGACTGAGGTTGCTGTAAGGATAGTTTCTGGAAAAGTGAGGACTGACAGTGTAGTCAGTGGTCCACTGGTAAAAAGTTTAACAACTGGCCCTCTCAGTTAGTGGGAGAGAAGGATGCTGATTTATAGCATTTGCAGATTTCCACACTTTCACATGGTGTAAACACTCCCACCAAGGCCAATTTCAAGCTCTCAGTATGTTGTCATGGAACACAGTCGTAAAGAGGGACTTCCCTAGCGGCCCAGTGGTTAGACTCTGAGCTTCCACTGCAGGGATCATGGGTTTGACCCCTGGTCAGGAAACTAAGATCCTGCATGAGGTGCAATGTGGCCCCAATTATTTTTTTTTAATTTTTAAAAAAGAGTTGAGATGAGATGTCCACCACATAGACATAACAGATGTAAATCAAGAGCATAGATTATAGTGAAGTGTAGCAAGATAATTTGGAAGTGATGAGTATTCAGTATTTATCAGCCTTATATCTTGAATATAATTTAATTGCCAATGTACCTAATTTAATTTTTAACAATGACTGTATTCAACAAATAAACTCCCCAATTTTTGTTGAACAATCAGTTCTCACTATCCAACAGGGTGTGGTTCTACCTCCCTTTTCTCTTAGCTTCAGCAAGAGAGAGAAGCTAAGGAAACAGAGCCTCAGGGCCCTCACCCCACTTTAACCAGAGCAGCCCCACTTATATTCATTTTTTGGTTCGGTGTTTGAACAAAGGATTCCAATGTTAAAAACAAATTTTTTTAACACACTGGTGTAGATGGGCTATGAGGCCCTTTCTATCTGTGATATCCAGAGTGAGTCATGCCCTATCTCCCCTTTCCTTGCCTGGACCCATTTTTGTCACTCAGGCTTCCTCCTCCTGCTACTCCCAGCAATCCTCTGTCCCATCCCAAGGATTCCCAACTGCACTGACGGGACAACTATCGTTGGATCTGGTTTCGACTGGGATCCCTTCTGGGCATACTTCACTCTTCAGCATGTGACTCCAGAAGCTTCTTCTAAAGGTCTTTCAGATACAAAGGGATGGATGTACAAAGGGCAGAACTCCAAGAAGGAGGGGTATTCCCATAATCGACCTATTTTATATCTTGCATTCTCCGTCCAAAAGCTCTACGTGTCAGTGGACTACTGGGTTACCAATTGCTGCCCGATCGTGGATCTCTATTTTTCTTTACACAACACAGTTTACTTTATGTAAAAGCTAAAAACTGTTCTTAGCAGATGTTTGGGTTGCTCTCCCACTGAATGCAAGTTTTTCAGCCGTGGAAATGCATGAGGGGGCCGCAGGGGTTATGGATGTGACACAATCCTTTTCTGAAGGCAAATTCACCCTCCTTAGCTTGCCAGAGAAATTATTTTTCCAGGAAAACTAAACAGTAAGCACATACTTGGATGTTCCTTGCAGGCAAGAGAGGAGCCCTTTCTATCCCATTAAGGTCAGGCAATAGCCCAAATGATTTGCTTCACTGCCTATCATAACGGGGAGTGTGGGACAGAACCAGCGGGGGCCTGCTCTCATCTCTCTCCCTCCAGCAGTCACAGTCGAGCAAAGTTCACAGGCACAGGCACCCTCTGAAGCCTGCAGTCAGAGAGGCTGAGGCTGGGGCCTCTTGGAAACCCCTCAGCACACACACACGCACACACGCACACACGCACACACGCACACACACACACGCACACACGCACACACACACACGCACACACACACACAGTGTTCCCCTAGCTCAATGCCACAGCTCAGCTCATACGGATCAGTGTTCTAGAACCAAACATGGAGAGATGGTATATGGTACGTGGAAGCTGGGACCTAGGAGTTCACAGGATGGGATACAGTGCTGAGCTCCCTGGCCAGCTGCCAAGTCTGCCGGGTGTGCGCTGTTCAAATCCGATAGGGTAGCCAGTGGGCCAGGAGCTTGGGAGGGAGTGGAGGCTGCTATTTCCTGCCTGTAAGGCTGCCTTCAGAGGCTTAGGGGTACTTTCGCAGCTTGGTTTCTCAGGTTCTGTCCCCACTCCTGACAAACTCCCCTCGTCCCCATTTCCCTGAGAGTGATGGCTCTATGTCTGAAGGCTCTTACAGGAGGGAGGGATGAATGCATGCCCAACACATAAAACAGACTCAAAGCCAAGCTCTGTCCAGTCTAGGCCAACTTAGGTGATAAATCTTGCTCAATTCCCTGCTCAGAATACCTTTGGCTACCTCTGCAAGCCAGGTCTATTCTCCATCCAGAGCCCTTTGGCTACAGTCCCTGCACAGTCGGCGCTTTCTCCTCTTCTCTGGCCAAGCTGAGCTCACTCTCCCCTGGCTCCCCCCAAAGCCCTTCACTTTCAGAATCAGAATTCTTTGAACCCAAACTTTGTCTCTTACAAAAGTCTCTTCTTTTACCTCCAACTTTATTCCAACCTTGACTCCTAAATTCTCTTGAGCGTCCAACACTTGAATTCGGGGAAATTTGGTCTCTCCAGGGGAAACAGAGAAGCGTTCCTTATTTATTTATTAACATCCAGTGGCTGCTCTCATATATAGATGATCCACAGGAGATAGCGACCTGAGTGTGTTTTTCCCTCATCACTTGCTCTTGACCTTGGAGAGAGGTTTGAAAGCTAAATGTAAACCACTAGCAAAATGCTGTCTTTTCAATGCACCAAAAGGAGGGAAAGTTAGCTTATCTTTCAGAAGCCCCCAGAGTATTGTGGACTAGCTGAGTAAGTGTAATTAGAAAAAGGAAAAGGGAAGTCAAGGATAAATTCACATGGAGCTGAAGGAGCCTCATGATAAAGTGGATTTTCCCAAGAATTGCCGGAAAGCAAAGCTGTTCAGCCTTTGGGAAATGGTGAGTCCAAGAATTTCTGAAGCGCCCCCACCCTTCACCTGGCCATGGCCTTGATATCACCAAAGAGTTCTGCTTGCTCTGCTCCAGGCTCAAGCAGCAAGCTGTTTTCATTGCTACTTTCCAAACTGTGCTCATATCCATTATCTCACTTGATTCTTGCCAGGACCCTGTGAGGTAGGTAGGACAACTATTAGTTTTCCCTGGGCTCACTTTTGGAAGATGCCCAGGACTCAGATTTTGCACAATTGTAACTTGACAGATTTGGCTGCATTTTCACATGCTAACAAAACCTGGCCCAGCCTAATCCTTATGTAAAGGGGAGATTTTTCCTGCAACATTGAATTAAACTAGGCAGAGAGATTCCTGATCATCAGGGGTGACATGATGGGGCAGGGGGGCAATCTCAAAAAAATTTAGTAATTCTATCCCTCCCCTCCCTTTCTAGAGCACAGGCTTTTGAATGGGGAGGGCTTGTGTTACCCTCAAGCTACTCAAACCTTCTTTCTTGAAGACTGGATGCTAGCTATATTTGATCAAAATTTACCGACTGATCAAGTGCCGATTGTGGAGGCACAGAGAAATATGAGATGTGGACCCCGACTTCCAGGAACTTACAGTTTGCTGGGAGCTAAACTTGTACACACTAGACAACAGTACGTATCAGGCAAAACAGTGAATGCAGCCAGGGGAGGCATCTCAGAGAGTCAGAACAGAGGAGGGTGGTTAAAAGCATGAGCTCTGGGGTTGTGCAATGAACGTGGCTTTGCATTCCAGATCCACCATTACTAGCAATGGAAACTTTGAACAAATCACTATACCCTATCTGTAAAATGGGATGAAAATTAATAAACAGCTATCACATTAAGTTGCTGAGATTAAATGAACACAGTACCAGCACGTAGTTAAGTGTTTAACAAATGGCGTCATTCAGGCACTATTTAAGCTGATCATTGAAGAATGGGTGGTTTGGAGACACTCATAGAGAGAGCAGAACAATACAAGGCATGGAATTAAACAAAGTCACTGAATTTAAAAATAAAGGAGGTGTGTGAGGATGCTGAGGATAATGGTCTTACCAAAGCAGAGGATACATGTTAAAGGACTAGGAAAAAATACACTTTGTTAAGTTAGGTGCAGCTAGGTGGCGAAAAGCCTTGACAACCAAGCGGAGGAGATAGACTGGATATAACAGGAAGTGAGAAGCCAGCAGAGATTCTGAAGCAAGAGGATGATTTGGGGATAGTGGTCTTAGAGTAAGATTGGCCTGGAGGTGTGCTTAGTGACTTAGGCAGGGACTGAGGGATATCTACTATGTCAGGTGTGTATTCATATGGACTTGGACTAGGGACATGAGAGTGAGATTACAAAACATTTGAAAATATTGGGAGGGGGTTAACTGGATAGAGTTGGTAATTGAATATGGGAAATGAAAGAAGGAAGAGACCAAAAGAGTTCCAAAGCTTTGAGTCTAGATGACTTGGAAAGCGGTGGTGCCATTGACAGAAAAATGCGAGTCAAAAGGAAAAGCAGGAATGGAGGAAAGGAAATGGAGTCAAGGTTCAATTTGAGATGATGGTAACACTTGCAAATAGAAATGTCTAGCAGAAAATAGTGACTGATGCAAAGAGCCAACTCATTAGAAAAGACCCTGATGCTGGGCAAGATTGAAGGCAAGAGGAGGGGGGATGACAAAGGATAAGATGGTTGGATGGCATCACCAACTCAATGGACATGAGTTTGCACAAACTCTGGCAGATAATGAAGGACAGGAGGCCTGGCATGTTGTCCATGGGGTTTCCAATAGTCGGACATGACTGAGCGACTGAACTGAACAAAGTTATGAGATAGGTATTATTATTATTTCCATTTTATAGATGAGGAAACTGAAGCACAAAGATGGTAAGTAGCTTACCCCAGGCCACACAGTTAGTAAGTGGCAGAACGGAGAGTCAAACCTCCACTCTAGCTTCAGAGACTGTTTTGAATAACTCTGCTATGTTTGTTACCTCTTTAAGAAAGGAATTTTCTGTAGGTTTCTGATAGTCTTCATCAAATTAAAATTTCCTTTTATTTCTAGTTTTCTTAAAGCTTTCTAAGAGCAAATGAGTGCTGTGTTTGTCAAATATTCTTGGTGTATCTATTGAAATGATCATATCATTTTTTCCTTTAATATGCAAATATAATGAATTACATTGATATTATTTCTAATGTGAACCAACCTTGCATTTCTGGGATTAAACCCAATTGATTCTATTATATTCTTCTTTTTCAAAAGTGCAGGATTTGATTTGCTAATAATTTATTTAGGGCTTTTGTCATTTGCTAATAATTTATTTAGGGCTTTTGTCATTTTTCTGTCTTCGTACAATTTGGTATTTGTATAATGATAGTTGGGCTTCCCTGATAGCTCAGTTGGTAAAGAACCCACCTGCAATGCAGGAGACCCTGGTTCAATTCCTGGGTCAGGAAGATCCCCTGAAGAAGGGACAGGCTACCCACTCCAGTATTCCTGAGCTTCCCTTGTGGCTCAGCTGGTAAAGAATCCACCTGCAATGTGGGAGACCTGGGTTCATTCGATCCCTGGGTTGGGGAGATCCCCTGAAGAAGGGAAAGGTTAGCCACACCAGTATCCTGGCCTGGAGAATCCCATGCACTGTATAGACCATGGGGTCACAAAGAGTCAGACACAACTGAGCCAGCAACTTACTATAATGATAGTTTGGGGAAATAAATTGGAAGCTTTCCATCTTTTTCAATGTTCTAAAGCAGTTCGTTTGATTGATAAGAGGATGTCCCGTCAAGGTTTGGTACAATTTACCTTTAAAATCTTTGTGTGTCAAGAAGGTTGAGGTGTATGCTTTTTTTTTGGGCATTTTTTATTCTATTTCAATTTCTTGTCTAGTTTATTGGCATAGTCCGATTTTCACCTCCTTCTCAAACCAAGTTTGGTCATTTATATTCCCCTAGAAAACAATCCATTTCATCTAGGTTCCAAATTTATTGGCATAAATATTAATACAAGATGCCAATTATTTATAACTTTATACATATACCAAGACTGACACAATTACTAATAATATTTAAGTTTTCCTACAGTTTTTAATGCACTTGAAATGTAGTTCTCTTTTTTCTTTCCCCCTCTTTTTTTCTTTCCCTCTCCCTCTATCTCTTTTTCACTCCTGAGTGGTTTATTATTTTTTTTAACAAACTTGCTAACGTTGCCTATTTTAATGGTGTTTTCAAAGAGCCAGCTTTTGTTTGTATAGATCAACTTTCCATTTTTTGTGACTGTGTATTTTGTAAATTTTTGCTTTAATCTCTATTAGCAAGCCTTATTCCTATAAAGCCCATCTGTCTGGACTATCTTTCCTCCTTCCCTTTCACTTGGCTAACTCCTACTCATTCTTCAGTTTATGCATCATTTCTTTCAAGAAACCTTCCCTGACCCTCCAGCATGATTTAAATGCTCATCCTCAGTCCTCCCCCAGAAACTTCCAGCACTCATCATTCTACATTATAATTAGCTGTCTGCTTGTGTCTCTCCCCTATTAGATTGTAAATTCCTTGAGGGCAGGGACCGTATCTGGTTCATAATTGTACCTCCAAGTGCTTAACACAGTACTTGGCTTCCCTGGTAGGAATTCAGATGGAAGTTTTATTGGAGGTAGCACTCCATGAGTTGGCAGGCAGATCTAACAGAGAGGTTCCCACCAGTCTGGTACATGAGGTCTGGGATCTTTGTTTGTTTTGATTGAAATATAATTGATGTACAATGTTCTGTTAGTTTCAGATGTACTCCATAGTGATTTGGCATTTGCATGCATTATGCTGATGATATATATTGTCTCTCCATGGCTTATTTATTTTATAACTAGAGGTTTGTACATCTTCATCCCATGCACCTTCTTCACCTACCCTTTCAGGTCTTAAGAAAAGGAAAAACAATTAATTTTGATAGAACTGCTTTTCTTGATTTTTGAAGAATCAAAACCCTTCAAATGTGTAATTCCAATGGTCATCACCTAGGAAAGAGTCTTCCCCCCCACCCCGCCCTCCCCTTTCAGCCCTGCATTCCAGCATGGATATAGAAGGTTTAACCCCAAACGAGACAAGGCCAAGAGTTACCCATTAAAGGAGTTGAGGCTAACTGAAGTTAAAGGTCTACAGGCTGCCCCAGGGCTTTTCCATTTAAAAGCAGCTTTCCTGTACAGGGGCCCTTTCCTTCTCTGCAGTGAGTATGGGCAGGGGGTGGGGGGGGAACCTCATCCCACACTTCCATTTTCTTGTTTCCAATCTAATTTGAAATACCTTTCCCTCTTTTTCTTCTTTCCCCTCAATTCCCTCCTTTTATTTACCATTGATCTTGCAGTTTTTTAATTACTTGTGTCTAGAAGGTGTTTCAAGAATATGCACTGAAGTAGTAGTTTATGAAATTGGCAACATCCATGCATTGCTGCTCTAGGTTTTCTTCTGGAAACTTCTGTGGTTAGCAGTCAGGTCCAAAGAAAGCAGAACATAAGCCGAACTGAAAGAGATGCATACCAAAATCATGGAATACCATAAACATGAGAGCCAGCTCTTGCCCACCTCTCAGCCCTGACTTCCACCCCAAGCAACAGTCTGATAGAAGACGATTTCTAGAAACAAAACTCAAAGTGGTGATAGACCGTCTTCCTGCTCACCATGAACTTACTCCCTGAGAAAGATGGTCTCACTTCCTTGCATAATCTGGGTTCCTCTTTGAAGAAGGGATCACGAAACTAAAAATATACAGACATTTTTGAAAGAGAACTCATTCTGAAATTGAAGGGAAGTCAGAGGAAGCAGGACTCAAAGTACACCCACTCTGTGCCACCTATCAAAGATAGAACTCAATGAAGAGAGATGCCCCACAGGGCACAATGTGGGACCTAGGGTGCCGAGAAAAGGTGATGGGCTGATGTTGCCCTGCAGGCTACTTCAGACCTTTCTGAGGTTGCTTTGCTGACAGGTTGCTTTCCTAACATGGTGCCTGTAACGTGTGTTACAGGCACCATGTTAGGCCCTAGGAATGTAGCAAAGAACAGGACACAGCTCTGCCCTTGAGGAGCTGATGCCCTAGGCTGATGTCTATATGGGACACTCTTGTCCGCATTTGGAACTCTCCTGGCTATGACACATGGCACCTTGACTTGAACATGCCCCATCTCCTCAGCATTTTCGGTGGCCTCAAAGACAGAAACTGCATGTCTTTTATCTCTGTACCCCCAATATCTAGAACACTGCTTCAAAGATGGTAGGCATTCAAGTAATATTTGTTAAATGAAGGAATGAAAGAAGGAGAGGAGGAATGATGAAAGGAAAGAGGATTAGGTGTCAACATTAGTGACAATACTTTAGAATCCTGAGGCAGCCTCCAGAATCATGGGCCAAAAACCCAGAGATCCTTATGTCAGCTTCACAGATGCTGTGACTTTGAATTAGTCACTTTTATCGTTGTGTTTACTCATCCTTGAAGGTATTAAAATAATAGAGCAGGAAAAGAGTTTGGTGGCTCCTCAAAAAGTTAAACATTACCTTTTTAGTAACAAAGTTACCATATGACCCCACAACTCCACTCCTAGATATACACTGAAAAGAACTGGAAACAAGGATTCAAACTAGTACATGTACACACATATTCAGAGGCTTTGGCATCACTACTCATGATCACTAAAAGGTGAAAACAACCCAAAGTCCATCGATCGATGAGTGAATTTTAAAAGTGTGATATATCCATACAACAGAATGTCATTCAGCCATAAAAAGGAATGAGGTGTTGATACATGCTACAACTTGGATGAATCTTGAAAACATTATGCTAGATGAAAGAAGGCATAGGTCAGTTTAAGAAGATGGCCTTTTGAAGAAAGTCTTGAGAAAATGTTGGTGTAGCTAAGGGGATGGGTGAGCACAAAGTATTGGGTACTTGGGTGGGGCAATGCTAGGAAATGCTTAGTGACTGATTTCTTGAGTGAATAGAAACAGATATTTACACAAAGGATCTCACTTCAGGGATGCTCTATCTTGTTTCTTGTCTTCAGGCCACTTTTTGTGTCAATGCTCTCATTCCTCCATTCTTTCACTCAACAAACATTTACTGAGCACTTCCTGTGCTCTAGGAAGCACAGTGCTAGGGATTCATAATCATACACATGGATAAGAAAGATTCACATACAATTGCAAACATTATTTTTAAACCGAGTTTCAACCTTTTACTTCTCCAAACTTTGAGCTTGATTAAACAGATTGGCAAGAGCAGGACAAGTTATGGTGATAGTGACGGTATTTCCACAGCTGGACTATGTGGTGCAAGAAGCATGGTTAAGGGGCAGAATGCTTGAAAATGAGGCCAGCTCAGGAAATGGCCCTGTGACAAAAGAAGCAGAAGAGACTGTCTTCCCATGTGTCCTGTCCTCTCTATCCCCTGCCCCCTGCCTGGACCACCTGGAGACAGTGGATTGAAGCAGTGTTCTCACCCTGTGTGTAGCAAACATTTTCTCTCACCCCCAGCATAACTCACAGGGGGCTGTGTGTGAGCACTAGGTTGCCCCGAATTGAGGGGAGGCAATCTGATCAGAATGAAGAAGGGTCTACTTCTTGCTGCCTATGCTACAGTTAATCCATTGCCATCTGTCTTTATTTTGCTGACTCACTGCTTTCATTTGGGTTGGCAGTTCTTTTGCTGTTGGCTGCAGTCTTTAACTGTTTACAGAGGGCTGAGATGGATGGAGAATTAGGGGCTTTGCATTCATTCCCTGGATGAAATCCTACCCAGGTACTGTGGGCCTCTTGTCGAGGGCTGAGGCCAAGGCCTCTGGATTTTGATGGATGGTGGAGATTAAGTGTAGGGTAACACATCATTTAGTCTGATTGCAAGGCCAGATTTCTCCCAAGTGCTGCCAAATGAGCTGGGAGGTCATGTGAATTGTCTGCCCAAGCACAAGGGAGCACAGCGCCTTTTAATTAGAACAAGGATGAAGGCTATTTGGGACCTTGGTCTGTCAGGGAACTTGGAGCACGCACATCCTATATTTCATTCAAGGTACTCTTTAAGCTTCACCTCATCCATGGACACCTCCACTGTATTAACTTCCATCCCTACCAAACATCCCACCCCTCCTCCAAAATGCACTGTTCTACACTTTGAATCTCATCAGCATTTGTTTTTTATTGTGTACAGTGCTGGCTCACTCTGTCATTTTGGAGCCTACCTTCAGCCTAGTGAGAGACCCTTTCTTTATCGTTGTGAGATATAAGCTCATCAAGATGTGAAATTCTAGCCTTTATAGCTCTGAATGTGATTCTGGGCATTACATGTTTGTGGTCTAAACCTGAGGTGACATACAGCTTATTGTCACACTTTGAAGGGTGAAGCACAGTGCTATTCATAATACTGGGATACCAGGTGTAAACTGGGACCATCCAGGGCAAACCAGTGCGTATCGTCACCCCACCTAAAGCACTGGGCTCCTGTTTGACTTATTTGTTCCTGCCCCGACTCCCAGGAAGGACAGGTTGACGCTGAAACTGAGTAGGCAGATAGACCAAAAGTCCCTCAACTCCCTCTACCCCCAAAATGATCTAACACAGAAGGTATCCTTTAAAGGGTTAAAACTGATATAAGCCCACTGCAAACCCATGGCATCTTATTACAAGTCATTCTATCAGATATCCTGGGAAGGGTTTCCACTGAATTCCTATAGATTTCAAAGGCCAACAATGGCTTCCCGCAAATCATCTTCTCCTAGGATCCAACTACCATATAACAAAATGGAGGTGACTTGCTTATCAGAATTATCCCTTTGAAAGCTTAACATTATATGGTCTAACTCTTCCAGAGTCATCTGTGTTGGAAGGTATTCTCTACCAATAGGTCAAGATTAAAAAGTAGCCTCCAGAAATTGGAGCCCTCATACACAGGTGGTGGGATTGTAAAATGGTACAGCCACTTTGCAAAACAGTCTGGGAATTCTCAAGCAATTAAACACAGAGTCACCATATGACCCAACAGTTCCACTCCTAAGTATATTATATACCCAAGAGAATTGAAAACAAATGTCTACACAAAAACTTGTGATGAAGGTTCATAGCAGTCCAATAATATTGGACCTTGCATAATAATCAAGAAGTGGAAACCATTCAAATGTCCATCAACTGATGAATAGATAAACAAAATGTGGTATATCCTTACAATAGAATATTATTCAGCCATAAAACTAATGAAGGACAGACACATGCTACAACACAGATGAACCTTGAAAACATTTTGCTAAGTGAAAGAAGCCAGACACAAAGACTACATCATATGATTTCATGTCTATGAAATATCCAGAACAGGTTAATCCATAGAAACATAAATATTAGTAGTTGCCTAGGACTGGACAAGGTAGGGCATTTGAGATGGGGAGTGACAGCTAAAGGTTACAGGGCTTCTTGAATCACAGGCTGTTGAAAATGTTCTAAAACTGATTGTGGTGATGTTTGTATAATTCTGTGACTATACTAAAAAATCAGTGAATGATACATTGTACACGGATGATTTGTATGGCATGTGAATCATATTTCCATAAAGCTGTTTTAAAAAGTAGCCAGGACTCAGTACCAGCTATCCAGGCTGGACTTGGCGTTGTTTTAGTAAGAACATGGGTGCCTTCTTCCAGACCATTCTTCTCAGTCTTCTCAGGTTGCCCAAGCACCAGCTTTGGCAAATGCCTCCTAAGGGCAGACCTGGTTGGGGATAGGGGGAGAGAAGCCTTGTTAATACCCACAAGGCCTTGGCATTTTCTTATTAGGCTTTACAGTAGCATCCATCACAAAGTCACAGGATCCAATAATAGTGGACAGGAAAGAACTTTGGAGCTTATCTACTCCAACCCTCCCCATGGAGACGCTCAAAAGGGGGAAGTGATTTGCCCAAGCCACACATTTAGTCAGTGGCAGAGCAGGAACAGAACCGGACACTCCAGACTCCTTCTCCAGTGCTCTTTCTCCTGCCCAGCTTCTCCACTGCCTTTCTTGTCCCTGTCCTAACCAAAGCAGCCCCTTGGACACTTCCTGCTGAAATCCAGGAGGAGTCAGTCTGAGAATCCAAGCTCAAAATCAGGGTGAATTTACAATTTTGGAAACATAGTTCAAGTCTGGAAATGTGGTTGACTAAAGAGCGGGTCAGGAAATGTGCAGTATAGGTCTCCCAACATCAGGATGTGGATAGAGTACAGGATTTGACCCCTGGTGCAGCTAAATTTGTGGAATGATCACATGCTTCTCTTTATACTGTATTTGGCAGTATTAGAAGAGAAAAATAATATTCATCTTAGGAAAACCTTGGTAACTGCAAATTTTCTGGCAACCTTATTTCCTCTCGCTTTCTTGGAAGAACCCAAACGAAAAAGCAGCTGTACAAATTAGCCCTGACCAACAGGCCCGGGACCAAAAAAAAAAAAAAAAAAATGAAGCCCAAAACAAATCAGGCTAAATATTTAAATCAGAATAGAAAATACATCCAACTCTACGCCTACTGAAGCTTTTCAAACTGCTAATCTCCACTTGATTATCGATAACATTCTCTTTTCTAGGAGGTCAGGACAAAGCTGGGGACAGTGTGACCAAAATTTATCAGCAGTTTTCTAAACCCCTTCATCTGCATTCACAGATTTTTCTGATAGCCCTGTTTAATAGAGGTCAAATCATGTATCCTGCTTGTGAGAGTCAGATTAGTACCCTAGTGAAAAGAAAGTGTGTTTAGTAAGTCACCAGTCATCAGACGCTGTGGGCCAGGCACTGTGCTATTGCCGGAGGGAAGGGGAAGACACAATGCCATCCAACAGGAGCCATCCAGCCCCAAATAAGACAAATCATAGCCAAGGGCAGGGGCAAAGCTGAGGACATAGCAGAGTTTCTATATGTTGAATAACAGCCTTTCTGGAATAGAGATTTCTTTGAAGGGAGTCATGGCATATTTGATTGACAGAGAAAGTTGGAGACAGATTGTGACAGCAATGTAGGGTTTTGAGGAGGTGAGTGGCCAAATGAAAACCAGGTCAGGGATGTCTTCTCCTCCCCCTCCCCTCAACACTGGTTGAAGTGTGCTCCTCTAGGCTCCCATAATCCCCTGGGCCCTGTCCTAACACTTTTCACACTTTCCTGTGATTCCCTGCTAGAGTTCTCCCCTTCAAACTGATTTTCTTGTGGGAAGAGCTTATGTCTGGTTGATGTGTTTTTCCCTAAGGCCCAGCAAAGAGTTTAACCCATGGTCGGCACTCAGGAAATGTTTCTTGATGGAATGAGATGGGAATTGGAAAAGATAGGCTGGGATACAAGGCTAGATATTTGGAAGAGCCATCAGGAGAAGGCTGGGGAGAGGAGATTTGTTTAGAAAGATGTTGCCCTAGTGCAGACATGAGGAAATATGGCCCTGACCCCACACAGTAGCAATGGTGACTGAGAAGGGAGGATGTCAGATGCATTTCAAAGGAAGAATGCACAGGACTTGGACATCTTAACAATGACGGAGGAAATAAAACAAAATGGCTATTGAGTTGAACTGGAGTAGTTTCCTCACGAGGTGGTGTGGTAGGTCCTACAGAGCCGCATAGTATTAACCAGCCCCTGCTCCCATTCTGTGGGCGATTGGTCATGGATCCAGCTGTTTATAGAGACCCTGGTCTTCTGTTCTTTTCACAGTTAGAATGAAGGGGACTAGACCATTGCTGAGGGGACTTTGCCCAGCTGTCTCCGTGCCAGCTGTGCTGAGTCCCTAGGGAGCTCGTGCTGACCCAGTCAGACTATGCTGCAGAGTGATGGCCTGACTTTTGGTCATCTTAATCCTACGGTCTCAGCTCAGCGCCCACCACCTGGAGGTGTCAAACAAAGAAGTCCCAAACAAAGAAAAGCGTTAGCCTAAGAAACAAGAGTCCTCTTTTCCTAGCTGTGCCTGTTTCGTTCCACCTCAGTCTTTCTGCAGTCCAGGAAGGGAGGGGCAAGAGAAAACCACGGAACTTTTTAAAATCCCATTTTCCAAAAGCTAAATCAGATTCATTCTGTGTCTCCTACACAGACTGCATTCGTCTGGGTAATGTAAACACTGTGAGGCCACAGCTGTCTGCCAGCTGCAACGTTGAAGCCCATTTTGGGGGGCATGAAAAAACCTGTCTGTAACTATCACAGATGAGAAGTGTTAGCTAATGAATGGTCCCTGCTGAGTCCAGAGCCCAGCTGAGTTATTTCAGTCCTGGGCTTTAGCAGAGATTTTTATTGGGTAACAAATCTCAAATGCAACCGGTCACCCTCTAGACCCTGAATTGGAACTGGTCCCTCAATCCCTCCCAGATGAACTCACTCCAGGGACATTCCTGGTAGTAGCTCAAGGATCTTGGCATTTAGAGCATTGGATGACTGCTCAAGGAGGGTACAGTGCAGGCCTAATAATCCCATGACCCCCTTGGGCTCCCCACAGCCGTGTGGACAGTGGCCTTTTCCGAGAGCAGAGTTGCCAATGGCTCCCACTGGGGCTGCTCAGCTTTGAGTGGCCTGACTGAGAAACAGTTGGCTTTGAGTTGGATACCACTATTTCTGCTGGGCCTCAGCCTAATCCTCTGGTTCTTGCTGGCATCTTTCCTACTGTTCTTACTCCTCTTACATGGGCTCAGGTCAGGGGCAGGCAAGGCCAACAGAGCCACCAGACCAACCAGCTGGCATGAGATGAGTGCAAGGCCCCAGCACCTTGCGGGGCGTCTGCCTAGAGTGTGCATACACCAGAGCCGTGCCTCCAGCCTGCCGTGGGGTAGAAGCAGGTACTGATGATCAGCCTCCGTGTGTGTACTGGCTCAGAGCTGTCTGCGAATTAGAGACCCACAAAAGAGAGGAAAGTGCTAAATCCAAGCCAGTGAATTTTTTGTGGTAAAATACAAATAACAGCAAATGTAACCATTTTAATGTGCATGATTCAGTGGCATTGAGTGCATTCGCGATGTTGTGCAATCATCACCTCTGTCTAGTTCTGGAACATTTTCATGACCCCCAAAGTCGACCCCATACCCACTAAGTAAATAGTCACTCCCCATCCCCCCACCCCCAGCTCTTGGAAACCACTAATCTGCTTTCTGTCTCTATGGATTTACCTATTCTGGATATTTCATATAAGTGGACTCATACAGTATGTGGCCCTTTGTGTCAAGCCATCATTTTTTAGTACCTCCATGTGCTAGTTGCTATAATAGGCATGAGACTCCAACCTCAGATGCATGCCAGGTAGCAGCAGCTGCTATGTTTTTTGGAATACAGTACTTAGCTCACTCAAGTCACACGCTGGGTGATTTATTTGCACCACCCTGTGTAATCCTCACAACTTCCTGAAGGAGGTAATAGTAATGTCCCATTTTAAAGGTGAGTAGTCTGGGGCACAGAGAAATTAAGTGACTTAGGCAAGGTCATACTAGTAGATTAAAGTTAAGATTCCAACTTAAGTCCTCCCATTATTCATCATGAATTTAGCCCGACTTTGAGCCAATCTGCTTAGTTAGAGCCAGCCTACTGCCTCTGTGGTATGTGCTGCCTGCCCCATCTTGCTTGCCTTTAAGACCCCATAGGCAAGGGAATAATCTCATGAGGGCCTTGTTAAAATACCCTTGTGCTGCCAGGGATAGGAGCCTGGCATGAGCACCTCTTATGTTCACATGCCCTTGGGCATACCCAGAGTTTTCTCGGAATATGACCCCACCCCTTTCTCTCCTACTCATGACAGCATATGGGAATGTTAGTGACAGTTATTTATAAAGAAACTCTTGAATCCGCTTGAGTTTATTTTCTTAAGTAAATCAGATACAAGCTTTGGTATTTGATTATTAGAAACAAATACTAACTGATTGTCAGACACCAGAGTGCCCTGACATCAAAGATGAGAACCTGTGGTCCAAAGACTTTCTCCTTCATGACCCATCTGGAGGCTTCAGAGAGGTATAACTCAACTCAATCAAGCTTCCCCTGGGACTGAAGATCAGATTACTGTAAACAAAGGTCTTGGGTGGCCTTCATGAGGCAACCTCGAAGGCTGTACACCTGATGTCTGGACTTTTGAACATGACTCTGGCTGCATTTGACACAGACTCCCATGCCCAATCACGTATGTAAGAGATAGTCAGGGCCTGACTCAAGTTCACTAGCCAAAGTTGGGGAAAAGGGAAAGGAAAATGGGTATTGCCCCACTGTTTTCTAGACTCCAGGATGTATGTTTCAAAGCTCCACCAATGGGAGTGGCACTCCAGAAAGTTCAATGGAACTGAAAGAGACAAATATTGATACTCGACAGTCAGCTTCTATAATAATAATAACAGTGCCGCCTGAATGCAAATAAGCAGAACAGATGTTCCTCATGTGTTATGAGTTGAAAATCATTCCTTCATGTGGGATCAGTTAAAATCAAGCTTGAGACTTAGTGTATGTTTAATATAAAAATTCTCAATAAAAAGACTTTGGAGGCAAAATCCGAGTGAGGGCATGCTAAAATCATCTGGGCAAATAATCAACCATTTGCCTGGAAAATATCAAGGGATGTAAGCATAGGAGGATGGCAATCCTGGGAACAGAGGTGTTGATGAGAGAAATGTCCTTTGTAATCAGATCTAACCAGAGGTCAGTGTGTTCAGTTCTTCTCAGCGTAAGTGTGGGTTAGAGCTTGCTATTCTAAGGTGAGGCCTGGAGGAAAGGAAAACCCAATTCTTTTCACATTTAATATACAATAGAAAAAATTTCAAAAGCTGGGATCTTAGAAGAGCTAACTTCAACTTGAACCATCTCAGCCCAGTCACTGGCATGGGGATTAATGAGAGAACTTCAGCCTTATTCACTGCCTTCAGGACCCCATCCACACCGTAGAAGAACTTCATATCTGAGCTGGCAGACACACTAGGAACCATGATCTAGCACTCTCAGCTCACTGACGAGACAGGTACAGGAGTGTTTTTGATATGCCCAAGGTCAACAGTGAAATGAAACCCAGGCAGAGCTGAGACATGACTCCACTCTGGGAGCCCAGCTGAAAGAGGCAGAAGTCAAAATGGAATATAAAAGCCTGACTGCCCTTTCACAATAACAGCATAAAATTAGCATTTTACAAGGGGAAAAAAAAAACAGAACTGGCATGCTCTTTCATTCCATAGCAACAGCTAACAGACCTTTTGGTTTTAAAGAATTTGTGTGGTGTAAAATAGTCACCTGATCCCAAGGAAGAGAAACAAAACAGGCAACCATTAAGAAAGTCTTAAAGAAGCCGAGAAAGGGCCAAAGGCACTGAGAGGCTGCCCTAGGAGGACAGGCAGGAAATATTAGAGCAGAATAGCTAGGGAAGATAAAGGCATAGAAAGGATGTCATATGACCAAAGTTTATAGAGAAACTCCAGAAGGCCATGGATCCAAAGGACTTAAACATGTCCTCCAGATTCTAGAGTACGAGAGGGGCAGCCTTTGTAGTGTATATCAGGAAAAATGGACAAAAGGCAGCCTTACTGTACACAGTGAGTACTAGTGTTAGTCGTGTCCAACTCCTTGTGACCCCATGGACTGTAGCCCACCAGGCTCCTTGAGTACTAGATGCCCAGTAAACATGAAGGAAATGCACAAACCTTCTCCACCTGAAAGGTGTTACAAAGTTACAAAGTATTTCTCAGAAAACTTCAAATAACCCAATTTTTGGTGTAATAATAATAACAGCTACCATCTATTGAGTGCTTACTATGTGCCAGGCACCATGCTGAGATCTTCACGTGATTTTCTCATTTTATCCTCACAACCACCCTGTCACTACTTTTCAGATGAGAAAACTGAGGCTCAGAGAGGTTGATTCATTTGCCCTAAGTCACACAGCTAGTCAGCGATGGAAGCTACCCTCAAATCCAGGTCTCCCTTCATTCCAGAGCATGGAAACACTCCACCATCCTGCCTCTGTCATCATAAGGGCTTGGTTTCTTGGGACTCTCCCTCTGGCAGTAGACAGCTGACAAAAGTGATGTTCTAGAACACTCGTTCCAGTTGGCAGGAAAGATGAACTGGAAAGAGAAATCCTGGGATTAGGGATCCAGTTAGGAGCGTAAACCAATAAGAGGAGATGAAAAGCAAGGACTTGGTGAAATGACTGAGAGGAGGAACTGACAGACTCTAAAGACATATGGGATCCTACTGCACCAACCTTTGCTGGTTTCCTTTAGGACATCCTGGAGATCTCTCCGTGACCATACATGTAGATCTGTCTTACCCTTTTGGCGACTGCTCAGGGTTCCATTCTATGGGAGCACCACCTTTACAAACAGTTTCAGTGAACACTCTGGATGTGCATACATCTTTGCATCCTGGTATATATGTGGGATTAATTCCAAGCAATAGAATTTCCAGGCTAAAAGAAACACATTTGAAATTGTGATTTTCAGCATTGAGAAGATTAATATTTCAAACTAGGGATAAAGGAAAACCTTTCTTGGCACCATTAGGGAATGATATATTACGCCAGAAATAAATGGATTGCTCATCATTCAATCATATTATCAAAAAGCACAGGGCCTTCCACTCCTTTCTAAAACAAATGAATAGCCATATTGTCACATCTAGTGACAGGTAGAAAGGGAACCGAAGGCCTGGCAATCCTTTGGGAATCATTTTCTAATGTTGGAAATCTGGTAACTCATCTCTCTTCATTACTTAATTTCAAAGGAGGAGGAGCTAAGCTGGAGTGTGTAACAACAGGATGGCTGTGGCCATTAATAAAGAATACAGAGGCTTCCAGAAGGAAGGCTGGCAAACTGAAAGGAGGGAAGTCTTCAGACATTATAGGAATTTGACTTTATTTGTAGCTTCGAGAACGTTGGCCATTGTCTTCAGACTTCTTAAAAGTAGCACCCAAAGGGAAGGGAGAGGTAAACTCAAGTATTATTATTAAGCATCATAGTCTGGTCCCCATGTGACATTTTGTTACACTGCTATTAGAGTCAGATCCACCTGCAAATCCCCAGCCTCTGACCAAAAAGCTACCTGATCGTGGGCATCATGGGTCAACAAAAATGGAGGAAGCAGACAGGGAAAGGAGGTAGCTGAGAGATAGCTAGCTGTCTCTCCCCAGAGAGACAAGTGGTCAAATGTAAGAAGTTTTAGCAAGAGACCTGTGCATGAAGACAATAGGTGTGCTTTTAAAATTTCCACTGAATGGACTAGTGAGCAGAATCCCAGCATTCTATTCATTCTCGCAGCAAGTATTTATTGAGCATCTACTATGTGCCAGGCACTGTGGTAGGCATTTGGAAAGTACAGCATTGAACAAAATGAAGGTGGTCCCTGCCTTCATGGAGCTTACTGTGTCAGAGGATAGATAAGCATTAAGCAAGCAAACACACAAATAAATCCATAGTTATAAACAATCATAAGTGCTGTGAGCAGGAAAAAAAAAAAAAGATTCTCGGAAAGAGAACATTCACATGGGGCCCAGCCTGAGGAGCCAGGATGGTCTTGCCAAGGTAGCCTAGCATTCAGACTGAGCCCTGAGTGGCTTAAAGAGCCAGGCAGAGAGCCTTTAAGGCTGAGGGAAACGTGTGAAAGGACTTTGTGCAATAAGACCCCTAGAGTTGCTGAGCAGGCAGGAGGCTACCTGGGAGCTGCTCCCTCTCTGGACAAACCAAAGTGCTCTAGGTCTTATGGTGGCTCCGGGACCCAAGTGAGTTCCAGAGACCAACCTGGAAGTTACCCAGTGAGGATCCATGGTGACAGGCTGCTTGGAGGTTCAGCCAGTTCGATATGGTAAGCTTCCAAAGGATTCCTAGTCTCCCCGACCTCAGAGAATCACGTCCCAGTGATTTCCGTCTCTGCTCATTGCTTGCCATGGGCGGGGAATGCCTGCTTGCCAAAACACTGAGCCTCACCTTGGTTAGGGTTAACGATGGATTGAGGCAGCTCTGGCCTTCAGGAAAAGTGCAAGCAGCAATGGAGAGTAAGAGCAAGAGCCGGAGCCAAGGAGGCAGCCCCTGCCAACAACTTCCACTCCTTCCCTTCCCTCCGGCATGGCTGCCCAAGGAGCCCCAGTGACTGTGTATGGTGATCTGTTTGTTTTGCAACTGACAAAGAAGGAGGGAGCCCTTTCTGACATTTTTGCCCAGAGGCCCCAGATTTCTCAAGTATGAAACTGCCAAATACGCAACTTTGGGTGGATATTTGGCTGAATCACTTTGAAGGGCCTGTCAGTGCCTAAAATGGAAATTGTTAGAAAGCAGAGGAGGGTGGTTGCCAGCAACCATGAAATGGTAATGACCAAATCATTTATTTTTGCAATGAAATGTCATCCCCTAACACTACAAAGGCCGGGTTTTTTTTTTTTTTTCCTATCTTAGAAGTACTGAATACCTATAAGAAATCTTCAGAAGTGACTCTGTGTGGCATGTACACGTCCACATGTGCCCTGTCCCTCTCCCACCCTCTGCCTTCCCTCCTAAACCAAAGCTCCTCCATGCTTCTGAAGCCCAACTGCAACCTGGGATGAATTAAGAAGTTGGCTGATTGTGAAAGGTAATCAGGCTTTAGCTACCCTATAAAATGAAGGGGAGTTCATTTGGTTATTTATAAGATGGTGTGTGGCCAACTTTACCACGTGGGAAAGTCAGTAGGCAGTAATAGACTATACCCCAAAGCACGATGTGGGTCTTTGAATGATCTGTTCCAGTGCAGCTATAGTTGCACCTCGGAGACAAGACACTTCATAAGGTTTTACCGGACGTCAAATTCAGTAGCGGGCAAATTAGGCCAAATGTCCAATTCTGTGCCTTTTATTTTTAAACTCTGGTACTTTTTTTTTTCTTTTTTGAGTTTACGAGGAAGAAACTGGAAAGTACATTGTGGGTTAACACTAGGGAATGGAAGAAGATCTACTATTTCTTTGAAAACAGCTATTAAGATACCATTCCCTCGGGCCAATGCCTGGGCGGCTTAACCAAAGACAAAGCCTCAGGTCCTTTCTGTTTTTCCACACTGACTCCCGGTTAGGATCAGTGAAATTTTATATGGCCATAAAATTCATTTTAAAATAATACTTTACAAGCCTTTTGGCCTGAAAAATATTTCAGTCATGTCTGCACATTCAATACGGAAAAGTAGGCTAGTTCTCTTGAGCTCTCATTATGATAAGCTTTGAGAGGGATCCTTGGATCACAATCATCACTCTAAACTCTTTGATCACCTGTTTTTTTCAACAGAAGTGGTTTTCCCGAAAGTTGTTTGCGATTGTCACTATGAGATCCATTTTGTAAGCGGGTCTGGTGTTAAGACAGGTAATAGAGACATTACGATTTAGCTGTGGACCATGGCCAGCTGAATGTGGCAGTGGCATGATGTCTCACTGCATTTGAAGCCCACACTGCAGAATCCCCGTTATGCCAGGGGTGGGGGCAGCACACAGGAAGATGTGGCTCTGTTGTGGGTGAATCCCTCCTTCTGATTCCCTTGGACGGTTGATTCAAAGAGGAATTATAAACTAGGCCAACTCTGTCATTTCTGTCACTTTCCCAACCTTTGAAGAACCCTCTAACCCTCAGTCCCCGTGAGTCTAATCCCACTCTCTCAACTTTGGCTTCGTTACCTATAACATGAAGGACTTTGAGCAGACAAGCTGTCATTTCTTCCCAAACTCTGACACTTGACAAATCTAATGGACTTACCAGCACAGAGCAATGTGGCCATTTTCCAGCACTTTCTGTAGTTTGGGAATATCCATTTTCTATAGTGTTCTTTCCCTCTGTGACCCTTTTAAGAGGGAAGCACAACCCATATCCAGTGTCATAAAGCCAACATTTGGCATCACTGCCTGAGAAAGCTTTATTCTCTGTAGAAGGGACACAGAATGCCCATAGAAGCCAGGGCAAGCCCCTGTGACTGACAAGGGATGCAGTCATATAAGGAAGGTGGGGTGGGCAGCCCTCACAAGAGCCAGAAACATAGTTACCAGCTTAGTCCTCTCATGGTGCTTGTCCCACTCAGAAGCATGATGGCTCAGGGCAGACCCCCAAGCTAGCAGTCCTAGATTAGAATATGTGTCTGCATGCTCAGTTGCTTAATCATGTCCGACTCTGTGCGACCCTATGGACTGTAGCCTGCCAGGCTCCTCTGTCCATGGGATTCTCCAAGGCAAGAATACTGGAGTGGGTTGCCATGCCCTCCTCCAGGGGATCTTCCCAACCCAGGGATCAAACCCATGGCATCTCCTGCATCTTCTGCATCACAGGCAGGTTCTTTACCACTGAGCCAGCCAGGAAGCCCCATGGATTAGAAAGCAGCTACTTAACCTTGAGCAGCTAATGAACCTCTTTGTGGTTCAGTTTCCTAGTCTGTAAAATATGATTAATAATCATACTGTTGTGAGGATTAAATGAGATCAGATGAGCATGTTAAAATGCTTAGAACAATGTACAACACATTGTTCATTGAACATTAAGTTCAGTAAATGCCAACCAGTTTCATCATCGGGCACCCATGTCCAGGTATGGAGCCAGGGGTGGCAAGGGTCACGTTACACAGAGCTATCCTCTCTCATGTGTCATGTGTCTCTGGGGTCTAGGTCACCTTTTGGGAGGTGTCTGCTCTGGATAAGGTGAATTTCTTCCATTCGCAGAGCTAACTGCCCACTGGATAGTTCATCTACCCCAGTCTCAGTCTCTCTAGATTCACAAGTCAGTGATGATGACCCCCAAAACGGGTGAGAATCTATTCCATGAGAGGGAAAGCGTGGTCATTTAAACCAAGCAATTGTCTTGGTTTGTAGAGGACTTAACAGAACTCTGACTTGAAGGCTCTTGGAGTTGACAAAGCATCTTTAGAAAAGAATATTCCCTGGGGGTACTCCATGTCCACAGAGGTCCAAACAAGAGAAAACAGATTGTGGTTAGACCCAGGGAAGATATTTTTACCACAGATGGATAAAATACTGGGCTAGATTCCCAAAACAGGTTATATAGTGTCTTTCCCTGGTAAATTGTGCAAAGAGTAGCTGGCCATCTGTCCTAGATTGTGTTATAGACCATCCAAGCAGGAAAAGCCCTTAGAGGTCGTTTTATCCAAGGCTTGATTATAAGAATGAGAATGCTAAGATCCAGAGAGAGGGGACAATTGCCCTATAGCCAGAGAGCTAATTATTAGCAGACCCAGGATTTAAATCCTAGCCCCAAATCTTAGGCCATTGCACCACGTTGTTGTTCAATTGCTAAGTGGTGTCCAACTCTTTGCCACCCCATGGACCACAGCACACCAGGCTTCCCTGTCTTTCACCATCTCCTGGAGCTTGCTCAAACCCATGTCCATTGAGTCAGTGATGCCATCCAACCATCTCGTCCTCTGTCGTCCCCTTCTTCTCCTGCCTTCACTCTTTCCCAGCATCAGGGTCTTTTCTAATGATTCAGCTCTCCACATCAGGTGGCCAAATTATTGGAGCTTCAGCTTCAGCATCAGTCCTTCCAATGAATATTCACGATTGATTTCCTTTAGGATGGACTGGTTTGGTCTCCTGGCAATCCAAGAGACTCTCTGGTTCTGTAGTACCAACATACTAAAAAGTAATTGAGGCCCACCCAGAAGGACTCAAAGGTAATGAGCAGGGCCCAACTTGCCAGTCCACCCGTGTATCCATCTGATTTTGAAGCTCCGGCTGTCCAAGTGTTTCAGCCAAGCCTCCTCACCCGGCTAACTGGTCTTCTTAGCTTACTATTTGAAAGCAGCTGTGGTTAAAGCAGAGCTTGCTGACTCAGCCCATGTAGTAAGGATGACTAAACACAAGAATTTCCTGTGGGGGGGTAAGGGGGATGGAAAATATCTTTCGAATGCATTTGTTTCAGGGAACCATTCTGATCAGTCAGGAGCTGGCCCACCGTGGGCCCATGAGGAAAAGCCGCAGGCTGTCCCCGCTCAGCACCAAGGCAGGGTTTACAGATGTTTCCTTTCTTTTCTGCTAAACAACACTGTGGCTGTCTCGGCACCATTTTGGTCTGGCCAGCATTTGCACAGAGTTTCATCTGCCAACTGGTACAGCCCAAAGCCAAGGGGAGCAGATGTCTCCCCTGACCGGAGGGCACTTTCACATCCCCCTGCGTGGAGGCCTTCCCCCAGGGGTGAATGAGCCTGATCTGCTTTGTCTCAAGGCAGCTTCAATCCTGAGCCCACCTTGAACTCGAGAGGATCATTTCTGCTGACCGATCAGAAAGCAATGTGGGCTGCCTTCCATCTCCAGGGTGCACTCGGGGGAGTTTGCAATCCGGAGTCGAGTAATCATTTTCAGGTCTGAATACCACACAGACCTTGGACCACTTTAGGAAACGAACATTGACTTCAGTTGGATTGCTCACCAGCTTAAGGCATTAATTCAGTAAAACTAAAATGTGGATAAATATTTCAAGGCTCTTGGCTGGAAAGGAGTCTGCCTTGCTCAATTAGAAAGTTGGAGACACCTGGTGCGTTTGGGGTCGACACATTTTTATAACTCGCAAATTAGAAAAGGGGGGCCAGGAGAGAGGGAGAGGGAAAACACAGACATCTTCCGAAAGCCATCGACCACGGCAAAGGTTCCCACACAGAGGAGTCAAGTCCGAGGGGCCTGCCTCACCCCCTCCCCCTGCCCCCTATTCCCACCCGCTCAGTCACAAGGAGAAAACAGGACCAACTGCCTTATGGGTCTCTAAGAGGGTCGAGGATTTATTTTTCAGAAGTGAGTAACAATGAAGGGGAGCGTTCTGGGTCAGCCAATGTGGTCTTGGCAGAGGGGAAGGGGGAGAAGGAGGGTGTCCCAGTTCCTTGAACACCTAGCAGTGTGTGCTTAAAAATGTAATTTTACTTTTCTCAGCCTGTTTCTGATTCTGTAAGTGCTTACTTGAGCTACACATTGTGCCTGATAATAATCCAGCCTCTAAATATTCAGTGAATGAAAGGGAGGGAGAGGGGAAAAGAGTCAAGAATGTAAGACAGGACAATAAGGATCTGTGCAGCCCACAGAGTTGGTTTGAAACTTAAATGAAATAGTTATGAATTCTTCTGCTTGTCTAACAGTTAATAAAGTAAGTATACACCCACTATCTTATTTGAATCTCACAAGACACCTGTGAGAGAAGCAGAGTAAAGATTATGTGTCTGATAGAGGGAGGTGAGGCTCAGAGAGGTGGGAAGAAATACATGAAGGAACTAGACTTCAGATCTAGTGCGCTTTCAAACATTGGGCTGGCCAAAAAGTTCATTCGGATTTTTTCCATAGGCCAACCCAATACTACACACCCTCCTATTTTCAAAGAAAAGGTTTTTAAAGGAGAAAGTGCTACTGGATCAATGCCTTGTAACTTTGTATGAGGGTTCAAACACTGGATTTGGGTGCAGAAGAAGAAATATCACTCCATGACTAGCAATGATATTCAAGATCACAGTTAAGACCTGTCCACTCAAAACACAAGAAGCCAGGGGGAAATGGCCTTGGAATGACTTGGACTGGGATTATCTGATATTTTTGTAAAAGAACAATGGGGCCTCTGGTTGGCAGGGAACTAATGGTTGCTATTTGCAACAGCTTGGGCCAGTGTAAGGAGATTGACTCTGGCTTCAGGTGAGCGAGCCAATAGATACTTAGTTCACCCCCATCAAGTATCGCTCATGAAGCAGCTGAGCGGGAGTGGACTTGTGGTCTGAAACTTCTCCAGGTTTATGTGGGTCTTACAACCTTTGACATATCCTGAATGGGGCTATTCAGGTTATGAGTCCAATCCCCATCTGATGAAGACACTTCTCTCTGCTGAGTGGCTGCCCAGCCTCCAGTGACAAAAAATCTTACTACCACTCTATGTAGTTTCTAGCTCTGGGTTCTGGCCAGTTCTACTGATGGCTGTCTGTACCACTGACGTTTGTGACTGCATTTCTATGGGAATACAGAGATGTTGATTGCAAATGCACCTCACGGAGGCCATCAGTCATGTTCCTAAAATGTTCCTAAAATGTTATATGAAAACAAAATTTTCGCAAAGCACATCCTGGTTTTTGTGCCCTAGGTTGGTTTGTGATTTAAAAGAATCATTGTTTCTGAATTTATCACTTTTTAAAATATAGAATTAGGTTTGCTTAAAGCAGGAGTTTTTAACTTGGGGTCTGTAGTTCTCGAAGGAGATACAGAAAGTTGCATGGATTTTTCTGAAACTATCTGCAAAATTGTGTATTTCTGAGAAGAGAAGTTTTTCTCAGATTCTCAAAGGGCTCTACCCTCAAAAAGGTTAAGAATGATGGGCTTAGAGGAAGGTAGAAATGTAATTGTGTTATGAATCATGCAATATCAACTGCAATTTATTAAGAAAGTGACTTCATCTATGTCAATGTCCGTGGTCAGATTCTCTTCCCTTGTGCGACCTCTGAAGGATGAGCACCCATGGGACATGCTGCCATGCTTTGATCTTCTCCCTGACCTATTTACAGGGTAATGGCCACACTAACAGGATGTGAGTGGACTGTAGACTGGAATAAGATACCTGATAACATTTCCTGTCATTCAGTGGGCCAAAAATTTCATTTGAGTTTCTCTGTAAGATAGTACAAAATACCCGAATGAACTTTTTGGCCCACCCAGTACTGGTGTTCAGTCATCAATCCCAGAGTGCAGCCTATAAGGCAGACATGTGTGCATCATATTTTGAGCTTTGGAGGCTGATAGTTCTGATTGTGAGCAAGTCACGTTATCTGAGCCTCAGTTTCCTCACCTAATAGATGAGGGTAGTATCATGGTTGCCTGAGGATTGTAACTGAGATGGTGGATGTATTGTGCTTGACATATAGTAAGTGCTCAATAAATAACAGTGCTAACAGTACCTATGCCAGATGACCAAGTCTTTCAATCCAGTTCAGTTCAGTCGCTCAGTCGTGTCCGACTCTTTGCGACCCCATGGACTGCAGCATGCCAGGCCTCCCTGACTATCACCAACTCCGAGAGTTTACTCAATCTCATGTGCACTGAGTCGGTGATGCCATCCAACCATCTTATCCTCTGTCGACCCCTTCTCCTCCCACCCTGAATCTTTCCCAGCATCAGGATCTTTTCTAATGAATCAGTTCTTCGCATCAGGTGGCCAAAGTATTGGATTTTCAGCTTCAGCATCAGTCCTTCCAATGAATATTCAGGACTGATTTCCTTTAGGATGGACTGGTTGGATCTCCTTGCAGTCCAGGGGACTCTCAAGAGTCTTCTCCAACACCACAGTTCAAAAGCATCAATTCTTCGGCACTCAGCTTTCTTTACAGTCCAGCTCTCACATCCATACATGACCACTGGAAAAACCATAGCTTTGACTAGATGGACCTTTGTCGGCAAAGTAATGTCTCTGCTTTTTAATATGCTGTCCAGGTTGGTCATAGCTTTTCTTTCAAGGAGCAAGCATCTTCTAATTTCATGGCTGCAATCACCATCTGCAGTGATTTTGGAGCCCAAGAAAATAAAGTCTCTCACTGTTTACACTGCTTCCCCATCTATTTGCCATGAAGTGATGGGACTGGATGCCATGATCTAGTTTTATGAATACTGAGTTTTAAGCCAGTTTTTTCACTCTCCTCTTTCATTTTCATCAAGAGGTTCTTTAGTTCTTCTTTGCTTTCTGCCATAAGGGTGGTGTCATCTGCATATCTGAGGTTATAGATATTTCTCCCAGCAATCTTGATTCCAGTTTGTGCTTCATCCAGCCCAGCATTTCTCATGATGTACTCTGCAAAGAAGTTAAATAAACAGGGTGACAATATACAGCCTTGATGTACTTTCCCAATTTGGAACCAGTCTGTTTTTCCATGTCCAGTTCTAACTATTGCTTTCTGATCTGCATACAAATTGCTCACAAGGCAGGTAAGGTGATCTGGTATTCCCATCTCTTGAAGAATTTTCCACAGTTTGTTGTGATCCACATAATTAAAGGCTTTGGCATAGTCAACAAAGCAGAAATAGATGTTTTTCTGGAACTCTCTTGCTTTTTTGATGATCCAACGGATGTTGGCAATTTGATCTCTGTTCCTCTGCCTTTTCTAAATCCAGCTTCAATATCTGGAAATTCATGGTTCATGTACTATTTAACCCTGGCTTGGAGAATTTTGAGCATTATTTTGCTAGCATGTGAGATGAGTGCAATTGTGCAGTAGTTTGAGTATTCTTTGGCATTGCCTTTCTTTGGGATTGGAATGAAAACTGACCTTTTCCACTCCTGTGGCCACTGCTGAGTTTTCCAAATTTGGTGGCATATTGAGTGCACACTTTTACAGCATAACCTCTTAGGATTTGAAATAGCTGAATTGGAATTCCATCACCTCCACCAGCTTTGTTCATAATGATGCTTCCTAAGGCCTACTTGACTTCACATTCCAGGATGTCTGGCTCTAGGTGTGTGATCACACCATCATGATTATCTGGGTCATGAATATCTTTTTTATATAGTTCTTCTGTGTATTCTTGCCACCTCTTCTTAATATGTTCTGCTTCTGTTAGGTCCCTACCATTTCTGTCCTTTATTGTGCCCATCTTTGCATGAAATGTTCCTTTTGTATCTCTAATTTTCTTGAAGAGATCTCTAGTCTTTCCCATTCTGTTGTTTTCCTCTATTTCTTTGCATTGATCACTGAGGAAGGCTTTCTTATCTCTCCTTGCTATTCTTTGAAACTCTGCCTTCAAATGGGTATATCTTTCCTTTTTTCCTTTGCCTTTGGCTTCTCTTCTTTTCACAGCTATTTGTAAGGCCTCCTCAGATAGCCATTTTGCTTTTTTGCATTTCTTTTTCTTGGGGATGGTTTTGATTCTTCTCTCCTGTACAATGTCACGAACCTCCGTCCATAGTTCAACAGGCACTCTATCAGATCTAGTCCCTTAAATCTATTTCTCACTTCCACTGTATAATCATAAGGGATTTGATTTAGGTCATACCTGAATGGTCTAGTGGTTTTCCCCACTTTCTTCAATTTAAGTGTGAATTTGGCAATAAGGAATTCATGATCTGAGCCACAGTCAGCTCCTGGTCTTGTTTTTGCTGACTGTATAGAGCTTCTCCATCTTTGGCTGCAAAGAGTATAATCAATCTGATTTCGGTGTTGATCATCTGGTGATGTCCATGTGTAGAGTCTTCTCTTGTGTTGTTGGAGAGGGTGTTTTCTATGACCAGTACGTTCCCTTGGCAGAACTCTATTAGCCTTTGCCCTGCTTCATTCTGTACTCCAAGGCCAAATTTGCCTGTTACTCCAGTTGTTTCTTGACTTCCTACTTTTGCAACCCAGTCCCCTATAATGAAAAGGATAGTTTTTTGGGGGTGTTAATTCTAAAAGGTCTTGGAGGTCTTCATAGAACTGTTCAGCTTCAGCTTCTTCAGCATTACTGGTCAGGGCATAGTCTTGGATTATTGTGATACTGAATGGTTTGCCTTGGAAACAGAGATAATTCTGTCGTTTTTTTGAGATTGCTTCCAAGCACTGCATTTCGGACTCTTTTGTTGACCATGATGGCTACTCCATTTCTTCTAAGGGATTCTTGCCCACAGTAGTAGATATAATGGTCATCTGAGTTAAATTCACCCATTCTAGTCCATCTTAGTTTGCTGATTCCTGAAATATCACTGTTCACTCTTGTCGTCTCCTGTTTGACCACTTTCAATCTGCCTTGATTCATGGACCTAACATTCCAGATTCCTATGCAATATTGGTCTTTACAGCATCAGACTTTACTTCCATCACCACTCACATCCACAACTGGGTGCTGTTGTTTGGATCTTCAAGTCTTTATGAAGATCCAAAGCTCTTTTTGGAAGACATGAGGACATGGATGACTCTAGGGCCCACCTTGTTGCCTGGGGCCATGCTTAGTGACCCATTCATGGGCATAGAAACAAAACCCATTGGACCATTGTCATCTTGTCAAAATATAGGCTTTGGCCTTTTCAGCACTTGTCCTCTGCTAAAAGCTACTAAGGAACCCTGATACCACATTTGATTATTGAATGGAGTTCTATGTAGAGATTCAGGCAGTGAGTATAGGAGGCTGGAGCAACTGGTGCAGTCAAATCAGCTCAAAACCTTCATTCAGTGCTTTGGCCCAGCAGCAATCATAGTGTCCACAGGGTTTTCCCACCCCTCTTCCTATCTGGGCCTCAAAACATCTGGATGAGGTCAAAAGGACAGATGTTGGAGAAGCCATTTATTATAGCAATAATATAAGCAAGTCCGGGAGTTTTGAGGACTTGGTGAAAATGCAGTGTTTTGCACAAAACAAACAAACAAAAATGAGTGTGTTAGCAAGAAATGGTAATTGAATATTAGTTTGTGAGTATTGAGTCTATAAATGAGTATAGCACAGAGCTGGGCATGTGGAAAGGCTTACCTACATTGGGGTGTCTAGAATTCCATAAAAGGAAAAAACACGAGAGAGTCTAATTGAACACTGGATGCTCTCATCCAATTAAGGGCAGTAAGTCTTTAGAGACAGGAAGTCCTAAGTAGTTGCAGGATACCAAAAAGCCTTTCTCAAGGAGGCAGGTTTTAAAAAAAATAATAAATAAAAAATTAAAAAAAAGGAGGCAGGTTTTGGGCTGTTCAGAGAGGCAGAGGGAAGAAGTAAAGGCTGGGAGGCAGATAAGCAAGAGCTGAGAAGCTGGGAAGAGCCTGCAGGAGAAGGGAGGAGCTCAAACAGGGTGATGATCCAGGGTGCTGCTTTGGAAAGAGTTTTGGGTAAAGAGGTTCTGGAGATCACACCCAGTTGCCCAAATGAAAACAGAAGGTATCTGGAGCAGCTAAGTGTGGCATCAGAAGGGCAAAATGAGGGAATGGAGCCAAAGTGTCCAGCTGGGAGCCAGGAATGAGAATCCAGACTTAAATGGTTAGAGTCTAGGCTAGGATGAAGCCACAGAAACCCGGGAAGGTGAACAATGCAAGGGAGGGTGTGCTGGTCCCTGGAGCCTTTACCTAGAGGAGCGCAAAGATTTTCTTCTCTGTATGGAGCAAACTGATTTGGGGTCTTTCTATTTCTCTGGCATGAGAAATTTCTATTTCTTCGGCATGCCTCCTTCAGGAGCATGTGGCTGCCTGGCTTTAAGACAGTCAGCAAAATCACTTGCGAAAGAGAGAAACCAAGAGGTGATCCTTCATGTTGCGAAATGATTCTTTACCAAAGGACATGCAAAGAGGGCCTTGGCTTAAACCCTCCCTGAAGTGCCTTTTTGAATGTAGGATGAACCAATTCAGAAATTCTATCGAAAATGTTTATTTAAATAGCTTTAAAAAGTAAAAAAAAAAAAAGGAGGGGAGGAAGCCAAATGTTTCCAGTTGTCTTTTCTTATGATACATGGGAACTGTATAAAACTTACACTTTCTGAAATTAATACTAAGCTATGGTAAGTTACTGAGATGAAATATATGAGGATTAACCAGTAATAATAACAGTAGTCAATGTGTATTGAAGGCTTGCTAAGTGTGACATATTACTAAACAATTTAAAGTCATTATCCTGTTTTATCTTCACAACAGTCTTTTGAGGTGTTCTCCGCATTTCAGAGATGAGAGAAATGAAACTTTAAGAGGAGTTAGCTAAATTGCACGCTATCAAAAGAAAGAAAGAGAGTGGGGGAGGGAAGGAGGAAGGAAGGAAGGGGGAAAGAAAAGCAAAAGAAAGAGGAAAAGGGAAGGAATGTAACTCCCTTAGGTTATGTACAGGGTAGCACCCTGTGTCCTGAGAGGCTTTGGAGGGTAGGGTGACAAAACCCCTAGGCAGCCCCCCTCCTCAGCCTTTGCCCAGGTTTCTATTAATACTTAATGTAACAGGTCTTGTGAAACTTCTCTGATGGAAAGACACCTCTGTCAGCCTGCAGAGATTGGTCAAGGCCCTAGTCCAGCAGTGAAACAATTTTGTTGACATTTCAGCATGAAAGGTACAGAAGCAAGGTCTGCAAAGGGGGCTCGGGATTCAGTTCCCTGGGTTGTCCTGAGACTTTCTTCCTCAGATTTGAGCACTTCCCTCGGTTGAGAAAACCCAGGGCTGTGAAGCAGTTCTTCACTCCTGCTCTGGACACCGGATGAGGAGTGGTGAGAGTTGACTTCTCTGACCAGCGCGGTGGCTGGAGCTCTGAAGCACTGCTTCTACCTGCCTTGCGTGCCTGAGAGGCCAAGCCTGGATCAGCCCCAGAAACCCCCAGAGGGCAGGGGCCGTGCACTTGATCAAGGCTGCCGACAGTGACTGGATTCATTCCGGGTTCAGCTCCTCAGCGGGGTAGGTGAAAGTGCCATACATTCATGCTCAAAGGAAGAAGAAAATCTTGTTTTTACAAACTTTAAAGGAATATAAAAATGACTTTGTGGTGTTTGAATTACCTTTGCTGGATAAATAGAGCCCTGTGGCCCAAGGGCTTAGGGAGCATTGTGGGGAGACCACGTATTTCCTTATGCATGTTTCTATATAGATATCTTTCCTTATATGCATGTGCCTGAGAGCTTGTCACTGGTTCTCACTGAAACTGGTTGTTTCCTGTGGGTGACTTCTGTCTGTCCATCTAGGTGGTAAGTCCTTAGTTTAATATCTGAGCCTGTGTACTCTAAGGGGTCCTAGGCAGTTGTGTTTGGGGGTCCCAGGCTGAAACTAAGACTGATATTTTTGAAACTTTCTTGGATGGGAGACAGGGGTCTTGTTTGTTGTTGGTTAGTCACTAACTTGCGTCTGACTCTTTTTGCGACCTCTTAGACTGTAGCCCACCACACTTCTCTGTCCATGGGATTTCCCAGGCAAAAATATTGGTGTGGTTGCCATTTCCTTCTCTAGGGGTCTGGAAACCCTATTTAATTGCTGCTAGCAAGCTGTAGCTTACAAGAGATGAAACCTTTGATTTTGATTGTTGACAAACTATTCTTGTTTTAGTGGTGACAGCAGCTCCTATATATTGAGATCTTCCCATGTGCCTGACTCTACTAAACCCTCAACATACATAAATTCATTTAAGCTTCACCATCTCCCTAAAAGTGAAGATCACTTTTAGGATCACTTATCCCCCATTTTGCAGATGAGGAAAGTGATAGAGAACTGGAGGGATTTGACTAAAGTAAGGCTCCTACTAAGTGGAGAGGTGGGATTTGAACCTGTAATCATTTTTTTTTAAAAGATCTAATTGGCTTTATCTATTTTATTTTTAATTGAAGAGTAATAGCTTTACAATATTGTGCTGGTTTCTGCCATACATTAATACGAATCAGCCATATATATACATATGTCCCCTCCCTCATGAAACTCCCTTCCACCTCCCATCCCATCCCACCCCTCTAAGTTGTCACAGAGCACCAGATTTGGGTTCCCTGTGTTGTATAGCAAATTCCCACTGACTATCTATTTTACATATGATAATATATATGTTTCAATGCTAGTGTCTCAATTCATCCCACCTTCTCCTTCCCTGACTTGTCCAAAAGTCTGTTCTTTATGTCTTCATCTCTTTTGCTGCCTTGCAGATAGGATCCTCAGTACCATCTTTCTAGATTCCATATATGTGTGTTAATATACGATATTTGTTTTTCTCTTTCTGACTTACTTCACTCTGTATAATAGGCTCTAAGTTCATCAACCTCATTACAACTGACTCAAATGTGTTCCTTTTTATGGCTGAGTAATATTCCATTGTGGATATGTAGCACAATTTGTTTATCCATTCATCTGTCGATGGACATCTAGGTTGTTTTTGTGTCCTAGCTATTGTAAATAGTGCTGCGATGAACACTGGGATACGTGTGTCCTTTCCAATTATGGTTTCCTTGGGGTATTTGCCTAGTAGTGAGATTGTTGAATCATATGGTACTTTTCTTAGTTTTTTTTAAAGGAATCTCCATACTTGAACCCACAATCTTAGTGACCACACAAATCTTCCCTGGGAAAATTGCTCAGAATTCTTCTCCCTGCAAATTTCAAGTAGGTACTCTTTAAGGGAATTAATATATGATTCAAGAAGCAAAAGTGGCTTTGGGAAGAGAAAGATACATAGTTGTCTATGAGCGAGGCTGGGAACCATTTGTGCAAGCTAGTCTGCTATGGGAGCAATTGTATCTTGACTGGGGAGAGAACAAGGAAGTTGATGGGAACACCTGGAGCTGGACAGCTTATCCCTGAACTGGGCTTGAGCCTCATGAGGGAGAAGGCCAAGGCCAGAGGCCAATAGGCCTGGGAAACTGGCACCATGGCACTGCTTCTAGGCCTGGGTGTCCTAGAATTGTATAGAGGAGACACCCAGCTCTTTGCACTGGGTAATATTCCCATGTACACCTCTGTTATGAATTGTGTCTTTTTTGCATATTTTCTAACTGGTTATTGCTGGTATATAAGAAAGTTTTTATTTTTGCATGTTCACTGTACATTTAACTACCCTACTGAACTCTCATTAACTCTTGATGTAAAATTATAATTCACTCACATCTCAGGTTTTTTAGATATACAAGGATATCATTACAAAAATAGAGAGAGAGAAAGAAAAAAGTTAATCACTCAGTCATGTCTAACTCTTTGAGACCCCATGGACTGTAACCCACCAGGCTCCTCTGTCTATGGGATTTCTCCAGGCAAGAATACTGGAGTGGGTTGCCATTTCCTTTTCCAGGGGATCTTCCTGACCCCAGGATTGAACCCAGGTCTCTTGCATTGCAGGCAAATTCTTTACCATTTGTGCCACCAGAAGATATATGTATATATATGTATGTATGTGTTATATACACAGAGTATGTGTGTGTGTGTGTATATATATATATATATGTATATATATGTATATACATCTACATATTGGGACTTCCCTGGTGCTCAGCTGGTTAAGATTCCATGTTTCCACTACAGTCAACATTTGTTGGTGGAAGGAAGACAGGAATGCCATGCAGCCCCCCTGGAAGAGATGGTCTTGGATAGAGCCTCTCTTTGCCATCCCACCACAGGGCATGAACCACCCCTCCTCTCACATCAACCTCCTTTCCATCATCCATCACTTTGGGTGGCACCACCACAATCACTCAGTGACAAGCAAACCAGGTTACAGCACTTTTCACATCAACAAATTGGCAAATCACAGAAACCAGTGTTTATCATTACCAGGTATCCTGATTTTTTTTTTGAACACTATGATCATCGTTCCCTTGGGTAAATCCCTAGTGTCCAGGTGTTTGCCTTTCCACACTGTAAAATGAGAATCTTATTACTGGTTTCTAGTCACCTCAGAGCATTGTGGGGAGAGTCGAAGCCAGTCTGGAAGCTGGATGTCTAAACATCCCTGGGCTTGTGGAGTTCTCACCAAGCCTGTCACTGCTGTTGACATTGAGAATACTAGTGTGGGAACAAGTGCTGTCTTTGTCACAGGCTCAACTCCAGGGGCCTCTCCTTCCCTAAGCTGGCAGCTGAGGCTAAGTACTCAATATCCCTGGGCCAGCTGTTATGAAGTAAACGCCAGGCAGTAGGTAAGGCAAGATTCAGTACTGGGCAGACAGCCAGGTTTGAGTGGGAGCCCTGATTCAGGAGTGGAGGGGGGCACAAAAGTTGGCAAACAAGTGTTTTCCAAGGGAGGAAGACTAAAAAAAATACAATCTTGTTTCTAAGGTAGACAGAGTACCAATGGGCTGTGGGGGAGCAGCCTAAAAATTCCTTCTTTAACTCACTTATCAGCTGAAGAAGATTCTAGTACTTGAAGGGCACTGTGAACGATGTTTCCCAAGGAGGCTTCCCTGGGAGCACAGAGAGATAGCCACACCCTTTGAAGTTTGCTGGGAGCTTACAAAGGGCAGCGTTGTTTCCACCGGGGAAGAATGATAGCCCCACATAATGGTGTCCTTATTCTCTAAATCTCAGACCTTGTGCGATGAGGGGCCAGTGAGCCTTCAGGCTCAGGCAAAGGGAGGGGGGGCGTGGGCAAGACACTTGGCACAACACACATGCTCACAGCTTGCTTGCTAGCCAACATGGAAGATCTTTCCTAAGAAGATAGTGTGGTCAAAGTCTGGGGCCTGTTTCAACTCGCTTTCTAGGAGGATTGCTAAACCATACCCAGGTATTGTTTCAATTTGATGATGGTTGATAAATGTTTCCAAGTAGATGTATCTATCATACTTCATAGATTTCGGTGAAATATGTCATGCGCTTAGAGGCTATAGAGACAAAAGACCGATGAGAAAAATATTGTTTTAAATCAGAATGAAAAGGGTGGTATTTCTGAGTGGTGGGATTCCTATTGCACAAAAAAGAAAGTGAGTGGACTGGCAGGAGCTGTCTAAGGTGGTCGATTCTCCAGGAATTAGTAAGTGGAGTCCTCAGATTGGGCTCTAACATAGCCTTAATCACCTTGGGGATGCCTACAGTACTGAATCATCCATGCTTATGTTAAGGACCACTTCCAAAATTCTGACTCATTTCCCAGGCCAGTGGAACCATGTAAGCATATGAGTTTCATGTCTGGTGTCATCTCCAGAAATTTCTGTCAGCCTTGGTGTCTAGGAATAATTCCATTAGACCCAGTAGAAGTTGGGTGGTGCAATGGCAAGAGTTCAGGAGGAGACCTAAGCTCCAGTCCTAGCTCTGTGCCAATTAACTGTCATTTCAAGTGGGTCTTTTAACAAATCTGTGTCTTGGTTTCTTCAGTGGTTAAAAAGAGTCTTTAATTTGATGATTGAGTCCCTTCCACTTCCAGGTTTAAAAATAAGAATGTCTGTTTCTTAGCTTTGGGTTCAATAAAGAATTGTTGTAGGTATGCCAGTCATCTGGTGTTATAAATTCTTTTAGTTCTGAAAGGGATCTTAAAGGTCATCTAGTTCAACCCCTTTATATTATGGATATATCAATAGAAACCAAGACTCAGAGAGAAGGGAGTTGTTCAATTAGTGCAGACTGAAGGTTAAAGATCAGGTTTCATGATTCCCAGTCCAGTGTATTTTCCACTGCCTTTATTTTTAAATCAAAGTAACACATGAGAATGATTTTTAAAAATCAAGTAGTATAGGAATGCTTGTAATTAAAAAAAAAAAAGAATTTTCTGCCCTACCATTAGTGTCACTCCTCAGAAGCAACCATTTTTAAGAGATTCTGTTTTCAATTCATCTGGTGGTTATTTCAATATTTCTAAATATGTCTCTACTCCTACTTCTTAATTTATCCATTTGAACCCTTATCTATTGACTCCTTGCTGTAAAAACTATGGATTTAGGTCACTTAACATTACTCTCAACCTCCTTTCTTTCTCCACTTCCCCATGTTTGATAGTATTATCTTTATGAGGTTTTTGAATTCACCTTTTAAAATAGTATTCTGTAAAATTTCCTATTTGGGTTATACAGTTCTATGAGTTTAGACAAATACAAAAATTCATATAACTTTTTATATAACTACCATCACAATCAATATATATCACCCCCAAAACTTCCTTATGCTGCCCTTTGTACTCAACCCCATCCCTCTCTCCCAACCCCTGGTAACCACTGATCTGTTTTATGTTCCTATACCTTTGCCTTTTCCAGAATGTTATAGAAATGGAACCAGCGAATATGTGATCTTTTTATACTGCTTCTTTCACTCATTTTAATTATTTTGAGATTTATGTCTCAGTAGTTCATTGCTTTTATTGCTGAGTAGTATTCCATCGCTTGAATGTACCAGTGTACTCATTCACCAGTTGAAAGACATTTGCATTGTTTCCAGTTGGATAGTATTATTTTTAGTGAATTCCATTGGTTACCTTTTAACTTGAAATCATATACTAAAACCTCTATTTCTATATCTCTAGACAATATCCACTATATATTAAGTAGGTCTTCCTTTTCAGAATAGTAAATGCTTTTGACTAGATTTTAAAACATGACACTTTCATTCATTTCATCTCTGTTTTAAATGGATTACATTTGATGGTATAATTTTTCATGTGGGTGAGAGGGCTTGTTTAAATGCTATCCAGCAGCCCCATTCAGAGCTACTGCTATTCTCAGTGGCTCCTGTAGCACAGTGGCCTTCTCTAGCTCTGGACATGCTTGTTGCTGGAAGCATATACATGTACTTTCTGTTCTGACCATTGCTAACTCAGGCAGTAATTTTTTTGGGGGGGAGACATTTCTTCATGTGGATTTCAGCTTTTGTCTGTCATGCTTTTGCCATTCCAGCTGCCTTCACCAGTGAGCACAAAGCCACATTTCAAAGGAGACTGACAAATTATCCCCAGCTGCCAGAAGGAGGTTAGCTTTCTGTGTATTCTGTGTCCCCCTTCTCTGATAATTAACAGGTTAACTTTCTAAAGGAAATTGACAAAAGCAGAAATTGTCCTTTCACCCAAATAGGTTTTTTGCTTTTTGAAAAGTTGTGGATTTGTCATATTCCTCTCCATTCTGACCTTAATTTACATCAGGAAATATAGTGTAAATGATTACAACTGAACCCCTGTTGTTTGCAAGGTTCACATTAGTGCATTTTTTAAAAGCATGTATGAGATTGCAATTCTGTTTGAAAATTTGCTAGCACAGTGTATTTCCTCAAAAAGTAGCTATTTGAAGGCTGAATGATACCAACCCTGGCCATAAAGAGTGATATGTGATTACACTTACTTGTATTTTTAACCATCTTTGTATGTGTGTTATCTGCCTAGCACTTACATTGCATAATGGGGGGTGAGTCTCATACCTAGCCTGGTATGCTACACATAGTAGGTGCTCAGTAAATGCCTTTTGAATGGAAATGATCCAAAATATTGTCATGCACACATATGGTGAAGTATTCTGTATCAATGTAGTAAGTCAGGCATTCTCAAACACTACTGGGCATGCAAATTGATACAACTTTCTCACAGGGTCATTTGCCAAAATGTGCCAAAGCCTTAACGGTGTTCTTGTCTTTTCGCCCAGAAACTCTCTTTCTAGGGACTTACCCTAAAAAAAACCCAGAAATGCACAAAAGATAGAAATACTGAGAAACTCATTGTAGTATCATTTAAATTAGAGAAAAAGTGAAATCAACTTCAATGTCTATAAAATCTTATGCAGTAACATTTATACTATAAATGCTATGTAGTTATTTAAAATCATGTTTAAGAGAGTCTATAACATCATGAGAAAATGCTCACAACCTAAATTAAGTGGAGAAAGGGAAGATACAGATGAATATACATTATGATCTCCTGTGTGTGTGTGTGTGTGTGTGTGTGTGCACATGCAAAAAGAAAGAAGACAGAAAGGAAATAAACAAAATATTAACAATGATTCTAACAGTAGAACTATGAATTATTTTCATATTCTAATATTTATAACTTCCAAATTCTCTACAATGAGCTTGTAGTACTTTACAACCTGAAAAATATCTTTTTAATTGGAAAGAAAGAAATACTATCCTAGTCACAAAATGTGAAATGATTTCTCAAACCAGAGTCTACTCTTCAGATGCCATGTGGAAAGTCATGGCAGCATTGTTTTCAGAAAAGCAAAATTATGCCTACAAGTCTTTTCGAGGTTTATTAAGAGACTCAGTTTGGTATTGAAAGGCAAAACTGTTCATCCTTTTCTCTAGGCCTAGTTAGGTTTCATCCTTCTCTCTCCCCATCCCCACCCATTTAAAAACTGTCCAGATCTGTGGAACAAATGTTGAACAAACTGGAAATAAATAAAATCTAATAGCTTTAAGATATCACAAAGCCCTCCCTTCCTGTGTATTAATGGCTACCGGCCCATTGTACTCCCCAGAGTAGAGGGCTGGAGTCAGCCAAAATGGAGGCTTTTCTGATTCAAGCATGAAAACTTGCAAATGCTCAAAATTTAGGAAGTCTGAAAAGATTGAGACACAACATGTACAACCTTCCCTCCCTTACATTCTGACCTTTACATAATAAAAACTGGTGGGCTCTGCTGGGAAAAAAAAGCTACAAAGTGAAAACTCAGTCATAGAAGGTAGATACAGTAAGTATTCTTCACATTTCAAAGAAATCTCAGAATCCTAGAACTTTACAGCTAGAAGGAAAATATTCCAGCAAGTACAGAGTTCTTTCCAAATCCCAGATACTGTGCTGGTTGCTGATCAAATGTAATCTCATTAAAAACCACCTAGCAATGCACTCCACTTTACAGATAAGGAAATCAAAGCCCAGGGAGGCGTTGTAAATTGCCTTGGATTACATAGTTTTTTGGCTGCAAAGCTGGAGCTAGGGCCTACATCTTCTGGAGACTCTCAGGTGAAAAAAATGAGTTTTTCTAATATCGTCTTGTCCCTCAGTTCCAGATAGTCCCCAAACTGTGCAGTTTGCTTGGCTCTTTTGCTAACAAATTTAGCTAATCAGGTCCAAGATCAAACATATAGTCTTCTGCTTGGCTCCCAGTGACCCAGGATCTGAACCAGTCTGGCTTTTTACTCTCTTTCATGCCCTACCCCCCACATAAACAGTCTGTTAACAAGTCCTGTCCATTTTTCCTTCAAAAAAATACCTTCAAAAAGGCACAAACTTCCAGTTACAAAATAATTAAGTCATGAGGATGTGATGTACAGCATGGACAATATAATTGATAAAGCTGTATTATTATATTTGCAAGTTGCTAAAAAGTAGATCTTAAAAATTCTCATCACAAGAAAGAAACATTTGTAACTATGTATGGTGACAGATGTTAACTAGACTTATTGTAATGATCACTTCACAATATATACAAATATTGAATCACTATGCAGTATACCCAAAACTAATATAATGTTATATGTCAATTATACCTCAATAAAAAAAAATACTTCTATATCCAACCCAACCTACAAAACAACCCAACCTCTACCTCCTTCTTGACTACTTCCAAACCACACCACTGCCTGTCTTCTGGCTCAGGCAACAATTCTAGTCTGCATCACACAATTATTTTAGCACCTGTCATTCAGGGACAGTTAACATTTGTTCAGCAGCACTCATCCTAGCATCAAGCAAGTATTGATTGTCTACTATATGCCAAGTCCTGAGATGGAGAATTCATTTGTCTTTTCTCCTCAACTAGACATCAAACATCCTGAGAGTGAAGGCTACAGCTTTCTCCATAACCTCTTAAACACCCGTTGCAGCTCTGGGCACATACTAAAGACTTGTTTATTCAAGAGCAGAACAGATTTAAGGAATCTGTCGCCAGCTCAGCAGCTGGAGAACTCTGGGGATGCCTTAATCTATGGATCTGCCTCAATATCTTACAGGCTACATGAGCATGATCCACTCACTCAATGAAGACCGCATATCAGACTGACTTTTTAACACCATACCTTCAGGGATAAGTGAAGAGGTTTAGCTAATAAGAGATGTGGAGTCCAAAGCATCAAATGGGGATTTCTGGCTCCAAGAAAAGAAGCTGGAATAGATGTACTCGTCCCTATTTTTGTCACTAAATACAGCTAAAAACCCTGGGTGTTATATATAAAACAAATATAAGAGGACCAAGAAAGGTGGAAAGAAGAAGGCAGAATGGCTAAAGACCTCAGTAACCAATGAATGACGTGATGGTGAGTTCCCTGGATTCTATTTTTGTCTCATTGATTCCAGACTGGATGCTGGAAACACCAGCAGTTAAGAAAAAACCAAATGGCAGCAAACAAACAAGGAAAGGCCTGCTCTCTTTAGCCAGAGGACCAAGAAAGTGGCAGCCTAGCAAAGTAGGCAACTTTTAGACAAGTACCACTCTACTGTAGCCAAACACCACAGGAAAAACTATGACTTCCACACACACCCATGCCAACGAATGATGAGTGGAGAGCCTGAACTTCTACCCCAATGTGGCACTAACAAGGCAGCAACTCTCTTTTCCCTGCCAGAGTAGGGGAAACTTCTTCAAACAGGAAAAACAAAAGGCTTAAATAAGAGCCTCATTACATGATACCCAAAATGAACAGTATTCAACTGAAAATCATTCATTATACCAAGACCAAGGAAGATCTCAAATTGAATGAAAAGAAGAATCAACAGATGCCCAAATCAAAATAAGAGATGTTACAGTTATCTGATAAAGATTTTAAGCATCTACCATAAAAATGCTTCAGTGAACAATTACAAACATGCCTGAAACAAATGAAAAGACTAGAAAGTCTCAGCAAAGAAATATAACATCTCAGCAAGCAAATATGAAGATACAAATAAGAAATAAATGAAAAAATTAGAAATGAAAAACTCAGTGGATGAGCTCAACAGAATAGAGCAGACAAATGAAAGAATTAATGAACTTGAAGGTATAACAATAGAAATTACACAGTGAGAACTGGAAAAAAATGAAAAGAGCCTCAGGAACATATGGGACTATAACAAAAGATATAACATTCATATCACTGGAGTCTCAGGAAGAGGGAAGAAAGAAAAAGGGGCTGAAGACCATTTGAAAAAATAAAATCTCAAAGTTTCCAAGTTTGGGGAAAAAGATAAACCTACATATTCAAAGAGCTGAAAGAACCCTAAGCAGGATAGATGCAAAGAAATTCACGCTAAGACCCATCATAGTCAAACTTCTGAAAACTAAAAACAAAGAAAGTCTTGAAGGCAAAAAGAAAAGAGAACAAGGAGACAATGTTCTAATAAGGAACTGGCACATTTTTCAAGCACTAAAAGAAAAGGACTGCTAACCCAGAATCCTACATCCCTCAGAAATGTCCATCAGGAATGAAAGGGAAATGGAGACATTCTCAGATGAGGAAAACTTAAGAGAATTTGTCACCATCACACCTACCCTAAAAGAATAGCTAGAAGAACTTCTCCAAGCAGAAAGAAAATAATAAAAGAAGGACTCTTGGAATATAAGGAAGAAAGAACACAATAAACAAAAACATGAAGAAATCCAGTAGACTTTCCTTTCCCTCTTAAGTCAACCATGAGGAAAATAAATGAACATAAATGGAGGTAAGGTTTCCACTTCACCTGAAATGGTAAAATAACACCATCACTAGAGTGTGATAAGTTTTATATATATATA
>NW_024070207.1:39126757-39173069 GCF_014754425.2 Oryx dammah | reverse complement strand
AGTAACCCACAAGAAGGCAGAAAAAAGAAATCTGAGAAATAAAAGGCAAAAACAAAAAATAAAATGGCAGATTTAGATTCTAATTTATAAAAAATTGCATTAAGTATAAATGGTCTAAGTATATCAATTAGAAGACAAAGGTTGGTGGAGTGGATAAGAAAAATATGACCCAATTATATGCATTTTACTAGAAACTTACTTCAAATATAATGATATAGAGAAACTGAAAGTAAAAGGATGTAAAGAGATATATCATGCAAACATTAATAAAAAAGAAAGTATGTGTCTATCAAAGAAGAACAAAATAAGCACAAAACGAGCAGAAGGAAGGAAATCATAAGGAGCAGAAATCAATGAAATTGAATAAAGGAAAACAATAAAGAAAATAAATGAAACAAAAGCTGTTCCTTTGTAAAGATCAATAGAATTGACAATCTCTAGCAAGACAGACAAAGGAAAAAGAGAAACAAATTACCAATATCAGGAACAAAACAGGAGATATCACTACAGATCCTACAGATAAGGGTGCGGTACAATAAGGTAGTACCATGAACAACTCTACACACTTGTATTTAAAAACTTAAATGCAATGGACCAATTCCTTGAAAAAACACAAAGTACCACAAGTCACCCAATATAAATAGAGTTCATAGCCCTATAACTATTAAGGAAATTAACTGCATAATTTTAAAACTCCCAACAAAGAACTCTCTAGTTCCAGATGATTTCACTGGATAATTTTACCAAATATTTAAAGTATCAGCAATTCTACATTATCTCTTCCAGAAAATAGAAGTAGTGGGAACGTTTCCCTATTAGTTTTATGAAGTTAGCATTACCTTGATACCAAAACCACCTAGAGACAGTACAAGAAAACTACAGACCAATATCCCTCATGAATATAGATGCAAAAACCTTTAGCAAAATATTAGCAAGTAGAATTCAGCAATATAAAGGAATTATATGCCATGACCAAGTAGGGTTCATTACAAGTATCCAGTTCAGTTCAGTTCAGTCACTCAGTCGTGTCCGGCTCTTTGCGACTCCATGAACTGCAGCACTAACACCCAGAGCTTGCCCAAACCCATGTCCATCAAGTTGGTGATGCCATCCAACCATCTCATCCTCTGTTGTCCTCTTCTCCTCCTGCCTTCAATCTTTCCCAGCATCAGGGTCCTTCGCAATGAGTCAGTTCCTCACATCAGGTGGCCAAAGTATTGGAGCTTCAGCATCAGTCCTTCCAATGAATATTCAGGACTGATTTCCTTTAGGATGGACTGGTTGGATCTCCTTGCAGTCCAAGGGACTCTCAAGAGTCTTCTCCAACACCACAGTTCAAAAGCATGACTTCTTCAGTGCTCAGCTTTCTTTATGGTCCAACTCTCACGTCCATACATGACTACTGGAAAAACCATAGCTTTGACTAGATGGACCTTTGTCAGCAAAGTAATGTTTCAGCTTTTTAATATGCTAAGTTGGTCATAGCTTTTCTTCCAAGGAGCAAGCATCTTTTAATTTCTTGGCTGTACTCCTGGACACTTACAGGTAAGTCTGGCTCAATCTTTTATGGGGTCACTGCTCCTTTCTCCTGGGTCCTAGTGTGCACAAGGTTTTGTTTGAGCCCTCCAAGCATGTCTGGTGTGTAAAGGGTTTGATTCTAAGCACAGTTTTGCCCCTCTTACCATCAGCTTCCCTGATAGCTCAGTTGGCAAAGAATCCACCTGCAATATGGGAGACCCCGGTTTGATTCCTGGCTTGGGAAGATCTGCTTGAGAAGGGATAGGCTACCCACTCGAGTATTCTTGGGCTTCCGTTGTGGCTCTGATGGTAAAGAATCTGCCTGCAATGCAGAAGACCTGGGTTCAATCCCTGAGTTGGGAAGAGCCCCTGGAAAAGGGAAAGGCTATCCACTCCAGTATTCTGGCCTGGAGAATTCCATGGACTGTATAGGTCATGGGGTTGCAAAGAGTCGGATATGACTGAGCAACTTTCACTCTTCCTTTCACCATCTTGTTGGGGCTTCTCATTTGCCCTTGGATGTGGGTATCTTTTTCTGCTGAGATCATTCTCCTGTCAATGGCTATTCAGCAGTTCATTGCAATTTTGAAGTTCTCACAGGAGAAGATGAGCCCACATCCTTCTACTCCACCATCTTGCGGGACAGTGACAAGTATCCAAGTCTGGTTGAATATTAAAAACCAATCGATGTATACCATCATATTAACAGGACGAGAGAAGAAAATTCACATGAGCATATCAACTGATGCAGAAAAGACATTTGACAAAATTCAACATCCAATCATGACAAAATCTCTCAGCAAGCAAGGAATAGAAGGAAACTTCCTTAACTTGCTAAAGGGTACCTACCAAAAAAAGCCCTACAACTAATATTATATTTAAGGGTGGAAAACTGAATGCTTTCACCCTAAGATCAGGTAGAAGGCAAGGATGTCCATTTCTACTATTCTTTTTTATCAGAGTGCTAGAAGTTCTGCTGCTGCTGCTGCTGCCAAGTTGCTTCAGTCGTGTCCGGCTCTGTGCAACCCCATAGACAGCAGCCCACCAGGCTCCCCTGTCCCTGGGATTCTCCAGGCAAGAACACTGGAGTGGGTTGCCACGTCCTTCTCCAATGCATGAAAGTGAAAAGTGAAAGTGAAGTCGTTCAGTCGTATCCGACTCTTAGCAACCCCATGGACTGCAGCCTACCAGGCTCCTCCGTCCATGGGATTTTCCAGGCAAGAGTACTGGAGTGGGTTGCCGTTGCCTTCTCCGATAGAAGTTCTAGTTAGTACAATAATGACAGAAAAGAAAAGGCATATAGATTTGAAAGGAAGAAATGAAACTTTCTATTTGCAGGTGGCATAATAATCTACATACATAATCTCAAGGAATCTATTTTTAAATTCATTTTATTCAAGTATAATTGACTTACAGTGTTAATCTCTGCTATACAAAAAAGTGAGTGAGTTATATATATACATAAATATATTTTGTATTCTTTTCCATTTATCACAGGATATTGAATAGTTTCCTGTGCTATACAGTAAGGCCTTGTAGTTTATTCATTCTCTATATAATAGTTTGCATCTGCTAATCCTAAACTCTCAATCCTTTCCTCCCCCTCCTAACTCCCCCTTGGCAGCCACAAGTCTGTTCTCTATATCTATGAGTCTGTTTTATAGATAAGTTCAATTGTGTCATATTTTAGGAATCTTCTCTTTTTCTTGGCTTCATTGGATCTTCATTGCTGTGCACAGGCTTACTCTAATTGTGGTGAGCAGAGGCTACTCTCTAGTTGTGGTACATAGGCTTCTAATTGTGATGGCTTCTCTTGTTGTGGAGTATGAACTCTAGGGCATTCAGGCTTAGTAGTTGCAGCATGTGGGCTCAGTAGTTGTAAGGTATGGACTTAGTTGTCCCAAGGCATGTGGGATCTTCCTGGACCAGGGATTGAACCTGTGTCCCCTGCACTGGCAGGCAGATTCTTAACCACTGGACCACCAGGAAGTCCAGGAATCTATTTTTTTAACTCTTAAAACTAATAAGTCAGTTCAGCAACATCACGGAATAAACATTAAAATCTGTTATGTTTCTATATACTGACAATGAAACATGGGCACCAAAATAAAAAATATAATACCATTTAAAATTGCTCAAAAAAAAAGACTTTGACATATACCTAACAAATATGCATAAGACTTGTATGCTGAAAACTACAAAATGTTATTGAAAGAAAACAAAGAAGAGGGGAATTCCCTGGCAGTCCAGTGGTTAGGATGCCATGCTTTCACAGACAGGGGCCTGGGTTCAGTCACTGTTGGGGGAACTAAGATCCCACAAGCTGCTCATGGCATGGTCAAAAAAAAAAATTAAAAAATATCTAAATAAATGGAGAGAAATGCCATGTTCCTGGATATGAAGACTCACCATAATAAAGATGTCAGTTCTCCTCAAAATGATATACAAGTTGGTTCAGTTCAGTTCAGTCACTCAGTCATGTCCGACTCTTTGCGACCCCATGAACCACAGCACGCCAGGCCTCCCTGTCCATCACCAACTCCCAGAGTTTACGGAAACTCATGTCCATTGAGTCAGAGATGCCATCCAACCATCTTATCCTCTGTCAGCCCCTTCTCCTTCCACCTTCAGTCTTTCCCAGCATCAGGGTCTTTTCTAATGAGTCAGTTCTTTGCATCAGGTGGCCAAAGTATTGGATTTTCAGCTTCAGCATCAGTCCTTCCAATGAATATTCAGGACTGATTTCCTTTAGGATGGACAGGTTAGATCTCCTTTCAGTCCAAGGGACTCTCAAGAGTTTTATCCAACACCACAGTTCAAAAGCATCAATTCTTCAGCACTCAGCTTTCTTTATAGTCCAACTCTCACATCCATACATGACTACTGGAAAAAACATAGCTTGACTAGATGGACCTTTGTTGGCAAAGTAACGTCTCTGCTTTTTAATATGCTGTCTAGGTCGGTCATAACTTTCCTTCCAAGGAGTTAAGTGTCTTCTAATTTCATGGCTGCAATCACCATCTGCAGTGATTTTGGAGCCCCCAAAAATAAAGTCTCTCACTGTTTACACTGCTTCCCCATCCACTTGCCATGAAGTGATGGGACCAGATGCCATGATCTTTGTTTTCTGGATATTGAGCTTTAAGCCAACTTTTTCACTCTCTTCTTTCACTTTCATCAAGAGACTCTTTAGTTCTTCTTTGCTTTCTGCTATAAGGGTGGTGTCATCTGCATTACTGATATTTCTCCCAGCAATCTTAATTCCAGCCTGTGCTTCATCCAGTCCTAAATTTCGCATGATGTACTCTGCATATAAGTTAAATAAGCAGGGTGACAACATACGACCTTGACATACTCCTTTCCCAATTTTGAACCAGTCCGTTGTTCCATGTCTGGTTCTAACTGTTGCTTCTTGACTTGCATACAGATTTCTCAGGAGGTAGGTAAAGTGGTCTGGTATTCCTATCTCTTTCAGAATTTTCCACAGTTTATTGTGATCCACACAGTCAAAGCCTTTGGCATAGTCAGCAAAGCAGACATAGATGTTTTTCTGGAACTCTCTTGCTTTTTCGATGATCCAGCGGATGTTGGCAATTTGATCTCTGGTTCCTCTATCTTTTCTAAATCCAGCTTGAACATCTGGAAATTCACGGTTCACCTACTGTTGAAGACTGGCTTGGAGAATTTTGAGCATTACTTTGCTAGTGTGTGAGATGAGTGCAACTGTGTGGTAGTTTGAACATTCTTTGGCATTGCTCTTCTTTGGGATTGGAATGAAAACTGACCTTTTCCAGTCTTGTGGCCATTGCTGAGTTTTCCAAATTTGCTGGCATATTGAGTGCAGCACTTTCACAGCATTATCTTTTAGGATTTGAAATAGCTGAACTGGAATTCTATCACCTCCACTAGCTTTGTTCATAGTGATGCTGCCTAAGGCCCACTTGACTTTGCATCCCAGGATGTCTGGCTCTAGGTGAGTGATCACACCATCATGATTATCTGGGTCATTAAGATCTTTTTTGTATAGTTCTTCTGTGTATTCTTGCCACCTCTTAATATCTTCTGCTTCTGTTAGTTCCATACCGTTTCTGTCCTTTATTGTGCCCATCTTTGCATGAAACATTCCCTTGGTGTCTTTAATTTTCTTGAAAAGATCTCTAGTCTTTCCCATTCTATTGTTTTCCTCTATGTCTTTGCACTGATCACTGAGGAAGGCTTTCTTATCTCTCCTTGCTATTCATTGGAACTCTGCATTCAAATGGGTATATCTTCCCCTTTCTCCTTTGCCTTTTGCTTCTCTTCTTTTCTCAGCTACTTGTAAGGCCTTCTCAGACAACCACTTTTTGCTCTTTTGCATTTCGTTTTCGTGGGGATGGTCTTGATCACTGCCTCCTGTACAATGTCTCAAAAATCCGTCCATAGTTCTTCGGTTGGTAGTTCCTAATCAAGTTGGTAGCTCCTAATATACAAGTTAGTAGTTCCTAATAAAAATCTCAGCAAGACTTTTGTAGAATTTTGTCTAAAATTTATTCAAAAAGTCAAAGGAACTAGAGTAGCTAAAACAATTTTAAAAAAAGCAAAAAAAAAAAAAAAAAAGGAAAGAATCAGTTGGCCCTACTATGTATCTTAAGTAATCAAGACTATGGTAGGGACTTCCCTGGTGGTCCAGTGGCTAAGACTCTGAGCTCCCAATGCAGTGGGCCTGGGTTCGATTCCTGGTCAAGGAACTAGCTCCCATATGCCACAACTAAGGCCCAGCACAACCAAATAAATATTTTTTAAGCCTGTGGTATTGGCAGGAGGATATGTAGACCAACAGATCTGAATAGAATCCAGAATACACCTACATAAATATGCTCAACTGATTTTTTTTAACTGTAAATACAATTCAATGGCATTTTCAATAAATGGTGCTGGAGAAGTTGGATATCTATGGTCAAAATAAAAGAACCTTGTATTAGAGTTCTTTAGTGAAACATAGCCAATAAACCGTGTGTTTGTGTAGAGACTGTGTGTGTATAGAAAGAATGTGGGTATGTGTGTGTATATATATATATGTATGTATGTATATGTGTGTATATACATACATCCAATTTCTCCAGCACCATTTATTGAAAAGACTATCTACCTTTCCTTCTTTGAATTCCATTTGTACTTTAAATATATACAGAAAGAAAGAGAGAGATGTTTATTTTAAGAAATTGGCTCATGCAATTGTGGATACTGGCAAGTCAAAATCTGCAAGTCAGGCCAGCAGGCTGGAGACCCAGGGAAGAGTTGATATTGCAGCTCTAATCTGAAGGTAGTCTTCTAACTGCCTCTTCCTTGGGGGAGGTCAATCTTTTTCTTAAAGCCTTCCACTGATTGGATCAAGCCCACCTATATTTTGGAAGGTAATCTGCCTTATAGTCTACTGAATTGAATGTTAATCTTTTCTAAAAATAAAAAATACCTTCACAGCAACATTCAGCTATTTTACCAAACATCTGGGCACCATGGCCTAGCCAAGTTGACACATAAAATTATTCATCAAAAACCTCATCCTAAGTCTCATAACATACAAAGATTAAGTCAAAAGTATCACAGACTTACATGTAAAACTAAATTTTTTTTAAAAAACAGCAAATATTCAGGACCTAGGACTAGGGGAAAAGTGCATAGACTTGACATCAAAAGCACAATATAGAAAACAAAAAACCAATAAGTTGAACCAGATCAAAATTTAAAACTTTTCCTCCATGAAAGGTCCTGTTAAAGAGGATGAAAATACAACCTATAAAATGGGAGAAAACATGTGTAAACCATACATCTGACAAATGACTCATATCTAGAATATATGAAGAACTTTTAAAAAACTCAACAGTGAAGAAAACAGACAATCCAACCAGAAAATGGGTAAAGGACATAAAGACACATTTCACCAAAGAGGAAATACAGATAGTAAATACACAAGATGTTCACCATCATTAACCATTAGGGAAATGCAAACTTAGACAATGAAATGTTATTAATACTACACCCCTATTAGAACAATTGAATAAAAAGCAGTGACAATACCAAATACTGGCAAGAATGGAAAAACCAGAACTCTCTGATATTGTGGGTGGGAAAGTGAAATGCTGCGGCCACTCTGGAAAATAGTTTGGCAGTTTCCTATAAAACTAAACATGCAATTATCATAGGACCCAGAAATCACACCCCTGGATGTTTATCCCAGAGAAATGAAAACTAATGCCCCTACAAAGTCTTGTACATTAATGTTTACAGCTTATAGCTTTCCTTGTAATGGCCCCAAACTGAAAACAACCAAAATGTCCTTTGATAGATGAACAGTTAGGCAAACTCTGGGTGTGATGAAAAGGAATGTACAACAACTGGGATGGACCTCAAGGGTATTATCCTGAGTGGCAAAACTGTTTGCATCAAGATCTCCACCCCTCACTCTGTAGTCCCCGTACCCCACCACTCCAATTGCAAACATTCTAGATTAAGTTCCCTAAGATTCAAAAGATAAATTAAAAAAAATAAGCACCCTGGTGATTTCAATTTTGTGGCAGTGTATGAGGAATGGTAGTTTCTAAAGTAATATATTTTATTTATTTATTTATGGCTGCACTCCGTCTTTGTTGCTGTGCATGTGCTTTCTTTTTTTCAATTAATTTATTTTAATTGGAGGATAATTATTTTACAATATTGTGATGGTTTTTGCTATACATCAATGAGCTTTTTCTAGTTTGGGCGAGCAGGGGCTACTCTCTAGTTGCAGTTCACGGGCTTCTCATTGTGATGGCTTCTCTTGTTGCAAAGCATGGGCTTTAGGGCATGCAGGCTTCGGTAGCTGCCGCTCCAATTTTCTAGATCACAGGCTCAGTATTGTGGTGTACAGGTTTAGTTGCCCCACAGTATGTGGAATCTTCCAGGATCAGGGATCGAACCCATGTCCCCTGCATTCACAGGCAAATTCTTAATCACCGGACAGCCAGGGAGATCCCTAAAGCAATATTTCTTAAATATAATCATTATCTTCCCACATCTACATGACACACACTCATGCACGCATATACATAACCAGGATGTTGGGCTTTTCATGCTATCTTATCTCTGTGGCCTCATTTTCAAAGATGAAAGATAGAAACCCACCCAAGCTGTATTCAGATGAGGGGAGAAAGTAAGGGCTGGTGGCAGCATAGGGGAAAGAGTAGCAGGAAAGAGAGGAAGATAAACCTGATAAGAGTCACAGGGGGTGGCTTGTGCTGGCCTGTGCTGCAGCTCTGTAGCTTTGGTCTTGGTCATTCTGTTGACATGTGCTCACTATCTCCCCATCTGCAACCCCAGTTCAGAGTCTGAGAACTGGTGTGGAAATGGCCCTTCTTCAGGGAGGCCTTAAGCCAGACCCCAAGACTAGATTAGATCCTTGTGTTACACACTCTCACAACACTTGAATCTGACCTTGGTGTCATTTATCACAATTTTAGTTACAGGTTTTTGAGGCTAGGCAATGGCACCCCACTCCAGTACTTTTGCCTGGAAAATCCCATGGATGGAGGAGCCTGGTCGGCTGCAGTCCATGGGGTCGATAAGAGTCGGACACGACTGAACGACTTCCCTTCCACTTTTCACTTTCATGCATTGGAGAAGGAAATGGCAACCCACTCCAGTGTTCTTGCCTGGAGAATCCCAGGGATGGGGGAGCCTGGTGGGCTATAGTCCATGGGGTTGCAAAGAGTTGGACACGACTGAGCAACTTCACTTTCACAAGCATCCAACAAGGCTTCCCAGGTGGCACTAGTAGTAAAGAACCTGCCTCCAAATGCAGGAGACATAAGAGATGCAAGTTCGATCCCTGAGTCAGGAAGATCCCCTGGAGAAGAGCATGGCAAACCACTGCAGTATTCTTGCTTGGAGAATCCCATGGACAGAGGGGCCTTTCTGGCTATGGTCCATAGGGTTGCCAAGAGTTGGACCCGAATGAAGTGACTTATCATGCATGCATGCAAGCATCTAACACACTAGTGTTACTGAAAAGTGCTTGGTACGTATTTGTTAGATGAATGAAGAGGAAGAAGGTAGCAAGATTCTCATTGAATTAAACATAGTTACTGAAAACCATTTTAAGAAAAATAAACTTTAATTTGTATTTATTTTCTCTATTATGAAAATCAAAAAAATATTACTTATCCCCCATGTCACATTGTGTGCTGTGCTAAGTCGCTTCAGTCGTGTCTGACTTTGTGACCTCATAGACTGCAGCCCGCCAGGCTCCTCTGTCCATGGAATTCTCCAGGCAAGAATACAGAGGTGGGTTGCCATTTTCTTATCCAGGGGATCTTCCCAACCCAGGAATCAAACCCGTGTCTCTTACGTCTCCTGCATTGGCAGGTGGGTTCTTTATCACTAGCACCACCTGGGAAGTCACACTGGATAGACTGAATAGATATGGAGATACTCTGGAGTAAAAAGCACTATTCAAGTCCATGGGCTAATGATAATAAAGCACAGGCTTCCTACCTATTGAGTTTGGGAGCCATTGTACATTCTTTTCATGGAATCTAGGCCCTGGAGATGCTATGTATGACAATGTGTCCACCTCTAGGGGGCTTCTTTCCACCCACCAGGGATCTCTCCAAATCACCCAGCAGGAGCCAGAGCCAGGTTAGAGTGCCTGCCCAGGCTACATAAGGACTGTTAGGGATCAAAAATTATGGTTTCCATTACCTTTATTTATTTCCCCCATGGGAATAACTGAGTTAAGTTGAGTGAGCACAAAAGATTTGAAAAAAGAGTTTCCTTTAGACTTTGACCCTGGAACCCAAATACTGTTTCCCATGCTTCTCCAAGTTTCCATTCCCTGTCACTCACATAGGAGCCCCCCTCCCCACCAGTCAGCAAGGAAGCCAGATTTTTCCAGTGGGAGGAATTGCAAGGGGGGTGCAGATGTTCCACGTCAGTACATTTCAAGGACAGGTCCAACCTGTTTAGCCTTTAACTCATAAACTTGCCTTTTCTTCTCAATATACCATGATCCAGCCCCAGGCCACCCGGGCTCCCCTCAACCCCCAGTCCCTTAGGGGAAACAAGGTCCTTGCTGGCTGAATTTCACATGCAATTCCTAAGTTACAATGAACACTGCTCTCCTCATGGCCACCTGACACCAGAGCGGTTGCTCAACCCTCCTTCATTCCCATGCCTGCAGGGCTGGAATTAACTTGGTTCCCTGGGCCCCTGACTAAATCAACTATTTCCCAAGGTGCCCTTCTGCTTTCTACTGCTCTTGATTGATTTCATCCCGAGTTTCTACTCCCTTCCTCCAGCTTGAGCTTTCTACATCCTTGAGGATTCTCCCCTTGCCTGTCATACTCAAGTGGGCTGTTTTCTCATAATGCCCCTCCCCACACCTGGCCCAGGCTCTTGTTTGGATTCAGGAGTGGTCCTTTACCCATCAGCAACTGGCAATCACCAAACACACACAGTTTCCTGAAATCACCTCAGTGTCCCCTGCCAAGAGCATCTAATTCCAGAACACACAGAACAGGGCAGATGCCTGTAGAAAAGAACAGGCAAGATACAAATATTACCAAGCTTTCCGATGAGAGTGGTTTTCAGCAAAATAGCTTGAACTGGGAATGGCTAATCAAATCATAATCCATGAAAATCTACTCAAGGGCATTTTACAACACTTTCCTAGGAGCATTCTCTGAGAATACAAGTATCAGAACTTTATACATTGGGCTTATTTCTAGGCCTGACCACATTTTTTAAGCAGGGGAAAGTGTTACCAGTTCAGAAAACCAAGAAATGTATTGGCATTTGATTTATTCTTCATGAAACTTGCTCCTTTTTCTAGTTTGGAGGTTAAGCAGGGGGACGGAAAGGACAACGACATTGATGTTAATTCCTGTCCCCTTCCCTACTCCAACCTGCTACCTTGAAACCTAGCGGGTCTCCTAAATAAGCTGATGTGCCAGGCAAGGCCCATTGTAACTAGCACATGAATGAAGTGAGAGAGAAAGGAAACTTAGGAAGGCTCAGAGAGCCCTTAGTGGGGTGTTGGGCATATTGTGAGCACACAGTCAATGTTAGAGGTGCTGAGGAGGAAGGAGAAGTGATACGGAACCAATGGCCAGATGACCTTGGATCCTACTGGAAAGAAGGGGTCTGACAGCCAGTGTCTCTTTGCCCAGGCACTCTGCCTTTCCAGCCGTGGCCCCTCAGGTTGAACAGCTGAGACTTTGTTCCCAAACTCACAGGTGTTCAGTCCCGCACACCTGGATGGAATGTGGTTCTCACCTTCCTGCAGTTACTGAGTTGCTCTGAGGGAAATGCTGTACATTTTTTTCAAAAGGAGCCTGCACTTATATTTGCTCATGGTGAATTTTAAAATTCAGAAGATGAAGAGCTTGTTGACTAACTAAGTACGTCTGTTTGGGTCCATTTGTGGCCCCTCCCAGGCAGAGGCCTCCCCCTCCCGTGGCTGTGGGCTCCAGAAGCAGGGTGGGCAGTGGGGTATGAAAATGTGAGTCGTTGGTCTTCTTGGACCCAAAACTTATTTACAGAGCACAGGATTTACACTCAAAAAGGGTTTTTTTTTTTTTTAAAAAAAAAAAAAAAACACAAGTGGGCAAATCCTAGATACTCTCTATGTATGCAAACCTCCTTTCCAACAGTTATGAAAGGACATTCTAAACTTTAAATGAGAACCCTGTTGGCGAAGCTCCACCCAAACATCGCATTGAAAGGAAGGAGATCACATAAGAATTGCCACCTTCAGGACCTGAAGTCTCCCCAGTAATGCTGTGACTCCAGAAGTAGGCAAGGGTCCTTGTTATAGCCCTGGCTCACTTCCCCACCGCTGTTCATCTCACGTCAAAGCATAAGCTGGTAACGTACACCGAGGGATAGAATTCGACCCAGGGTCAGGTCAACTTGAACAGTTCTGCACAGAAGTCCAACTTTAAATTCTACCCTCTGTGGAAGCAGTCCCCTCCTGCAGCTGCTCACTCCCAGCTGCCCAGCCAGCTGCCACCAGGCCAAAATTATCCCTACCTCGGGGTCCTCTCCACACATTGCCTAAGGCTCATACCCATTAGCTGGAATTGCCCACAGTGAAAGTCAGCTCTGATTTTCACTAATATAAATATATATTTGTATATTTGTATATATTTCACTAATATATATATATTTGTAACTATAAAAGGGCAACTTAGAGATACCCCTCACCCTCAGCATATGTGGAATGAGATAATACAAAAGCTTGCTGAGTCAAACCCTAAGAACCAAATCGAGCCAGAGATGATGTGAATGTGGAACCAATCAAAAGTTTCCTGGCTTAAAAAGGCCTGGCTTAATGGTTCTCTTTAAAATATTTTTAAAATTTTCAATCACGTAGGATGGAATCCTCACACTCTTTTTCCAGATCCTTGGTGGTGGTGGTGGGTTTTTTTTTTCTTTTCAAGATATTGAGCCTGTTTCTATGTGTCATTAGCAGAATTTGTGGGCAACAGGAGATTGGGTGTGACATTGAGGTTGGGAGTCCCGGGCAGCAAGAGGTCGAGAATCAAGGATTCAGGATCAAATCACTGTTGCTTCTGTAGTGAGAGGTTGTCACCCAGGCAATTAAGTGTATATTAATTTTCCAGCAATGTAGTTTGACAATCAGCACATCAAATAAAATATTTCACACCCAGGAAAGGCCAAATGCACATTCCTGCATGTGTGTCCTTAAGTGGTATTTTTATGGCAGGAAACTTTCTTTGAAACAAATGTCAGAACAGAAGTTGAGCTTATGAAAGGCACTGAGAAGCCATGGCACAGAGGTTTTAAGACATTGCGGGTAAAAAGCACAGTCCTCTACCTCAGTGCCTTGCACGGTCGTCACACACGTTCGATGCTTGGATGGCCCACCTCTGTGTACAAGTGTCCTCACTCACTTGCACATTGTTCACAGCAAAACCTGGTAATCAGACTGCTTGTGTATGAGAAATGGAAGTGGCTGGAGGATTGGTCATCTGGTCCCCCAACTGCTCAGCCTCAGGACAAGAAGGGATCACAATGCTGTATGGGATTCTATCTGCACATCCCTGGATGAGCAAGGAAATTAAGCTGTTTTCTTACACAGCTGAGAGATTCAGGTGCTCTGAACCCCAAGTGGAGAGCTTCGATCCACCACCACACTTCTGTCTGGGTTTCCTGGAGGGGGTGTGATGGGTATTTGCCGGTAACCTATGCCTGAGGAAGGAGAAGATTAGGGTTGGCCTTGGTCCCCTGCCTGGGGAGGCCCCTGCGATTGAGAGATGTTGCGGTACATCATCAGGAAAAGGTTGCCACAAATCTCATTTCTGTCTCTGCCTTCCCGGATGCCTGCCCACCGCCTCTTTTTTTTTCATTCATTTGTACATACATTCCTCAAGTATTTACCGAACACCTATTTCAGGCATAAGCCTGGGCTCGCCAGGGCAGGAGTGTACAGAAGATGCTTGTTTTCTCCTTTCCCTCTCAATGGGTCTTCTCTCCTTCTCTCTCTCCCCATAATTCAAGTGGTAACAGGGGTGGATGGAGGAATATCCAAAATTCATCCCTGTTGGAGACATCCTTGCCAGGAATTTCCAGCAACCCCCTGGGGAGAGTGGCAGATTGATGAGAGTCCAGCTGGGACTCACAAGGGGGTGGAGGGAAGTGGGGGTGAAAGGAAACCCACAGCCAGGCTGTCTGCCCAAGCCCAAGCTATAGGTCTCATTTATCAGGCACTTGCTCTGTGCCAGGCTCTGGTTGTGCCATCTCTCCTACCTCATTCAACCTTCCAACCCATGAGGTAGTTATTATACCTGGGCCTGTTTGTTTATGAGGAAACTAAGGCCAGGAGGGGGAAGTGACTTGCCCAAGGTCACCCAGCTAGGAAGCAACATGGCCCCAGTTCAAGCTTAGGTCTGTTTCCAATGCCCAGGCGTTTTAAAAACTCAGAATGTGGCTTAGACTTCAGCATTAAAATAGTTTGAAAGTATAGTATTAGTCGCTCAGTTGTATCCAACTCTTTCATACCCCATGGACTATAGCTTTCCAGGGTGCTCTGTCCATGGAATTCTCCAGGCAAGAATACTGGAGTGGGTTGCCATTTCCTTCTCCAGGGGAACTTCCCAACCCAGGGACTGAACCCAGGTCTTCTGCATTACAGGCAGATTCTTTACCATCTGAGCCACCAGGGAAGTAGTTTAGGAGCTTCTAAAAGGTTCTATCAGCCCTGTTTCTCTCCCTAGTTTACTTTAGTTTTTGTATTCAAGAATTATGATTTTAGGGAACTCTCTAGTGGTCCAGTGGTTAAGACTCAGCACTTTCACTGCTGTGGGCCTGGGTTTGATCCCTAGTCAGGAGACTAAAATCCTACAAACCTTGTGCCACGGCCAAAAAAAAAAAAAAAAAAAAGGAATGGTTTTTAATAATAGCTCCCATTTATTGAGCACTTACATGTCAGGAACTATACTAAGCACTTTTACACTCATAGGTTTCATTTACTCCTCACAACACCCTAGGAAGTATTGTTGTTGTTGTTACTATCCTTATTTTACAAATGAGGAAAGCAACACTTAGAAAGTAACACAGAGGAGTAACATATGACGAAAGCAACACTTAGAAAGCCCAGGGTTACTCAGCATGTAAAAACTGAGCACAGCTTTATACCAGGTTCATCTGACACATCAAAGGCACTTAGCTGCTAGAGTATCATCTTGAGCCCTCTATGATATTATTTTGAAGAGTCTTTCCTCAGACTTTCATCTCACCCTTTCCCTGTCCATATAAATCTCACCCATTTCTGTCCTGTAAGTGAGCTACGTCACTGTCTCCTCTATAATCTCCACCCCAAGACCACTTATTATTCCCAATACCCAATCAGCCTAGACATCCCAAGCATGTATCCATATAGGAGGACTCATAACCAGAACATTACCAGCACCAAATTTGTAGTCACCTTTATAGATAAGCTCATGGAATCTTCAGAAGATAACGTAAAACCATAAATTCTTATATTTAGAAATAACAAATACTACTTAAAACTTGATTTTTTAAAAAATGCCTCCTAGTTTGATGATCTCTCACCAGCAAAATCTCTCAAATGAAGGGGAAAATCCTCCTTCCTGAAAATCAGTTTATTTTATAAACAGTGATAAGGTGGCCCTTTCGAAAGTGTTGCTTAATTAGAGATTCAGAATTTAAACATACATTCCTAGTGATGTATCCCAAATGACCATATCCCTTGAGAAGGACAATCCTTCCTATTTCTTTAATCTGCTCCTTCCCCCTGGTTTTGTAGCACAAACACCAGGGCAGCTGCCATTTTGTGCCGAGAGTTTGTCTTTCCATTTTCCAAGGGAGCAAAGAACAAGGAATATCTCCCAATCCCCTGGATGGGGTCGTGCCCTTTGAGGACTTACTCTATTTCAGCCTCTACCTCTAGGCAGTCAGAAAAATAACTCTGAACCACCCAGAGAATGAGCACCTGCTTCAGTGACTGTCCCAACGTGAACACACTAATCCCTGGATTTAGGAGAGGGTTGCCTTCCATGCAAAATGGCCAGGCTCTTCTGCTGGGTCGGCCCTGCCGGTTTTAATAGCGCTGTCTTGATTTCTAACAGCTGGGGGCCACAGTTGTTCAGTTCTTATTGTGAGCTAGTACATGGCTCAAACAATGAAAGATTCTTCATGAGGAGTCTGAGAGAATGCCAGATGGTAGTATTAGGGGAAACCAGCTCAGTTCCTTTCTCCAACATCTCAAGCTAGTGCCTTTGACCAGGAACCAAGAACATCCCAGCCCCACTGCTTTCTTAATGCTCACCACGTGGGCTTTTTTAAAAGTGAGTACTAAAATGTTTCTGGAAGCTCAACTTTTATGAGGGCACCAGGGTTGCCCAGCAAGTTGTTTAGAACATGGAGCCAATGTGAAGTCCTTTTCAGCGGTCTGTTCCCTTCCCCCTCCCATCCAAGGCCTGTGCATAGCTTCGCAAACATCCAGGCCTGGTAAACATACCCCAGCATTCCTTTTAAAGACATGATGAAATCAGAAAGAGACACAATCTCTGTCCTCAGGGTGGAAGTAGGACCATGTGATTCCCCACTTCTGTAACAAATCCAAGAGTTTGAGAAAGTGTGGTACCTTTTTTCCAGTCATAGAGATCTTGAGGGTTGAGCTTGCAGGCCATTCTTCAGAGTTGGGGTTGCCATATTTGGTGGCTTTGTACAGAAGCTATGCACATTTCCCTTGTCAAAAATAGATGGAGAAGGCCTGAATATATAGCATGTCCTAAGGTGCATTATACTCTGGGTCACCATGCAGCTCATGGAATAAATGTGTTCCATTGAAATCAGGAATGACAGCTTGGTCTTAAGAAATCAAAACTACAAGGAGTGATCAGTGACCTCGAATTATCTTCTCTGAGCACTTCTGAATTTCTGTCTCTTATTTATTGCTTTTTTTCTTGATTCCCTCTGTTTGAAAAGCTATTAGTTTCCTCACCTTCCCATCTGTCATCACCCCATAAATAATCTATGCCTCTTTTTGTAATGTCCTCTTTGTCAGACACCTGCCCTGTATTACTTTCCTAGCACTGGCAAATACTAGAGAGAAAACTCTGGAAGCTCCATGCTTAAAGCAGATGCTTCCAATCCTATTTTTGCCACTTACTAGCTTTGTGTTTTTAGTGAGTTCCCTGATGTATCTGATCCTCAACTTCTTCTGTAAAATGGGGCTATTACTAAGAGTACCTCCCACACGGGGTTGCTGTGAGGATTCAGTGAGATACTGCAAGTAAAGCCCCTTAGCACAGTGTCTCAGTAAATGTTTGTTTCCTTCCTTCCTTCTTCAGAGGAATTTCAGTTTCTCCACCAGATAGCTGCCTCTAATGAACAGCCTTAGGTGGACTCAGTTTCTTTGTTCCCATAACTTAGGGATACAAAAGAAATTTTAAAAGTGACAGTGGAAACATAAATGACACATTCAGCCGCTGTCTAACAAGCCTGCCATCTTCAGCCTGTGAATACTCTGTTCTTCCTCTTGTCATTTTCAAACCTTGGGCTATTCTGGAAAGTTCGTCTCTGCCCCTCACTGCCATTTGCCCTCTTAGAGCTTCTCTCAGCTTTTTGCAGCTGTGGAAAGTTGCTCCCAGAGGCCCTCTGTTCCTTTTGTTTGCTCTGCTCCCTTGGCTGAGCTTGACAGTCAATTCTTCTCCCTCTCCTAAACAACCCGGCCGCCAGCACTGACGCAGAATTCACCACGTATCTTGAAGCAGTGGTCCATAGGTCAAGTCACTGCAGGACTTTCCCTTCCTTGCCACAATGATTTGCTCACTGTAGTATCTTCCAATTTTGTATCTGGTGTAAAGGCGGAGAGAAACCAGGCAAGCTCCTGGGAAGCCCCAAGGCCTAGAGTCTCCACCCTTCAGGGCCCCCATTTCCACAGTTTTAACATGTGATGTTTGCCTTTGAAGACCTTACAGGATTGCTGCAAGGATCAACGGAGATAACGAGAGAACACACTCTACGGGAGGGGTGTCTCTCTACACAGAAAAGATAGCCAATTAAAGAAAAAAGCAGAGATTTATTGCCATATGTGACTCACATATATTGAAACAAACTTCCAAAAATCCTAGGATTCTGTAATTGCTTAGAACATTGCAAAGAAGTACAAAAAGAGGGGGGCGGGAGTTGTTTCCCCGACTCTTTTCTACATTAAATAGAGAATATTTAGACTTTTGAGCACTTGCCCTATAGCTATGATGCTAGTTCCAAGGAGCAGAGCCCCAACCCTTCCATTCAGTGCAGGAAGTTTGTAAAGAGAACCCCCAGTGTGAGACTTTCAGAGGTTGTGCTGCTTGAAAGGGCCAAGTCAGCCCCCCGTCATTTAGAGCTGGACAGTAAGCCCCATTCTGATGGCTACATTGTGACTCACCCTCCCTTCTGCCCTGGCACCTTATCCTTGTCACTGCCACAGATATCAGCAAGGGCCAGTCACAACAAAAACCTGGCTGAAGACTCAGGTCCCTGTGAGGCCATATTGTGTAGTCCTGTATATATCAGGAAGATGTATATAAATAACTGCATACTCTTGCATGTGTGTGTGTGTATTCTCTCCTGCCTATATTCATGATATATGCACTAATTATGATCACATTATGATACATGATTATGAACACATTTTGAATTATGATCATATATTATGAATACACACATGGGAACACGGCATTTGGTGATAGAGCCTTCAAGACACTGTAATCTAGCCTCCCACATAGGACAGGAATTCCCTCTCCAGCCATCCTGACAAGTGACCACCCAGACTCTACCGGAAGGCCTGCAGAGAACCAAGGAAGCTTAGTTCTACAACAGACTTCTCTGTGCATTTTTGGACAACTTTTAAAGTTAGAAAAAGCCTTCCAGATATTACACTAAAATCTCCCTCCCTCTTTCCACTCTCTTGCAGGCATCCAGTACCATCAGCAGCTTTAGACAGTACCTTTAGACAGGCTCCTTTCTTTCTAACTTCCTGTCTCCATTCCTGGTTAGTTATCATCTTCCTAATCCCAAGTGGAATTTAACGTTGTAACAAGACAAAGAGTCAGAATGTTCATCCTTTCAAATTCTTATCTCAGGAAGGAAGCATGTGTGTCTGTTCAATTTGTTGGAAAAAATATATTTATTAGTTTCCTAAGGCTGCTGAAGACTCTTGAGAGTCTCTTGGACTGCAAGGAGATCCAACCAGTCCATTCTAAAGGAGATCGGTCCTGGGTGTTCTTTGGAAGGACTGATGCTAAAGCTGAAACTCCAGTACTTTGGCCACCTCATGTGAAGAGTTGACTCATTGGAAAAGACTCTGATGCTGAGAGGGATTGGGGGCAGGAGGAGAAGGGGACGACAGGATGAGATGGTTGGATGGCATCACCAACTCAATGGACGTGAGTTTGAGTGAACTCTGGGAGTTGGTGATGGACAGGGAGGCCTGGCGTGCTGCAATTCATGGGGTCGCAAAGAGTCAGACACGATTGAGCAACTGAACTGAACTGAACTGAACTGAAGGCTGGTGTACAAAGAAGCCCAAACTGGGAGGCTTAAAACAACAAAAATATATTCTCTCACAGTTCTGGAAGCTAGAAGTCCAAGATCAAAATGTCATCAGGGCCATGCTCTCTCTCTGATGGCTCTAAGAGCAGATCCTTCATTGCCTCTTCTAATTTCTGATGTTTGATGAAAATCCTGGGCCTTCTTTGGCTTGTAAATGATCGCTCCAGTCACATGGCTGTCTTCTCCCTGTGACTTCACATCATCTTCCCTCTGTGTCCAAATTTCCCCTTTTAGTAAGAGCATCAGTCATATTGGATTAGAGCCCACCCTAATGATCTCATTTTAATTTCATTATCTCTGTAAAGACCCTATTTCCAAATAAGGTTACATTCTGGGGTACCAGGGGTGAGGACTTCAACATATGAATATGAGGGGACATAATTCCACATGTATATGTGTGTATATATATATATACACACATATACATTTATAGCTAAATGATGTAAGTTCAACAGCTTGGCCCTTGAGAAATATTTTAGAAAAGAGGCCTTTGTTCTTAGTTAAGGGGAAGATAGATTTTCAGGAGTAGAGGCCCTCCTCTTTTTGTTGTTAATAAATATTTTAATAATATTATATATCACACATGTATATATTATCTGATATAATAATGTAATAGGTTAGCCTAACATTATTTATATGCTATATATTTACTTTTAAATATATATACATTATAACAGACAGATGATAAACACAGGTTCAACGTATCATGTATCTATTTTAACGAAAGATTAATTGCATAGAGAAGGTACCAAGCCAACACTCTGCCTTAAGTATTTCGGATAAGGACCTATCATACCAAAAGTCAAATTTTTGTTATATAAAAGTTACAGATGGCAAAGATGGAGAGTGATATCTACCAGTGAAATACAATAGCATATGCAGAGATGGGGTCAACTTCAAAGCATTCTAGGGGAGCACTCAGGCTGGGGGCACGAAACAAAACCTGGAGTTGGCCTGGATCTCTCTCAGTCTGGAGTTGGTGGAGTGGATTGAGCGAGTCTGGCCCAGAGTGAGCCAAGGGTCAGCTTGCACTGGGGGAGACTTAATCCATCTTGCCTCTGATTTTTCAGGAACCTCTGGTGCTTTTTGATTTCCACCTCTGTGCTCAGAACTGACAGTGGACACGTAGACGAGCTCTGAGGAGGAACAGACATCCAGCCCATGTTTTGGTTCCTTCTTGTAGCTAAGGGAATCCATCCACGGGCGACTTAGGAGATCTGGGTCCACTGGCTTCAGTTGACCCAGTGGTTCCAGGAAGCCCCTTCTAGGCACCCAGTGCTCTTCAGTACCTTGTGAACCTGGGACTTTTGGTTCTGATGATACTGTCTCTCAGTTGCCTGACTTGGTCTGGGTGGTCTTAAGAATTTCTTCTCTCCTCCCATGTAAAGCCAAACCAGAGAAAGTTGCACCTATCTTCTGTGTAGAGGTTGACTTCATTCACTTATCTGATACCATCAGAGTAGGGGTAGCCTGTGAATCTCCCATTACATCTAGGCATGCTGACACTTGTTGTGCTTGGTTGCTTGATAGCAGGAAGGAGGGCAGTGACCTGGGTTGGGGAGTTAGTGCATGGAGTGCGGGCTCCGTTTCGAGTGGCTAGTTAGGAGCTAATCGTTAGGGCAGTGGGTACAGTTGGCCTGGGCCAACATACAGTCCTTGGCATCAGTGAGCTCAGTAGACAGGCAGGTGGGTAAGTGGGCAGGACTCTTGATGTCGGCCCTACACTTTCTACCAAGAAAATTTTCACTGTTGCCCCAGGACTTCAAGGAGGAGTTTGGGGAATGAGTAGAGGAGAGATTTAGCCAGTAACAAGGTTCAGGCCTTTAGGGGCTGGATAAGGAGACACAGGGGAAGATGGTAATTTCTGGTGGTTCCTTCATTCTTTTATTCAATAACCATGTACTGAGTACTTACCATGTACCAGACACTATAGTAGATCAAGACTCAGCTCCCTAAGGAATTTACAGCCCAAGGATTAAGGGGTGGGAAAAAATAGTAAGGATCATGGCAACAGCAGGAAATAGATTTGGGTTTTCCTTTCTTCTTAATGTGTGTGTCTATTCGTCCATCTGTCCATCTGTGTGTGCCTATATATGTGTGTGAGAGAAAAAGAGAGGGAGAGAAGGATTTGCCCTTCCCACAATGTCCTGGCCTCAGGGCAATGCCTCTTTACCTATTCCAATATGCAGGCAAGCCTCCCAAGCTATAGGCGCCCTAACAATGGGCAACAGCTTTCCTACCAAAGAAACCTTTTCTAAACCCTTTCTCCCTCTTGGGAGTCAAGGGATGGTGAATGGCCTCAGTCAGGGTGTACACACATGGACCAAGTGGCCACATTCTGGGTGGGGGCATACACAAGGTAGCTTTGGATTTGGGAGAGCCACATATTAGTCAAGTCAGGTAAAAATCAGCCAAACAGTCAGTAAAGTAAACTTTGGTTTGATTTGGACTTAAGCCATCCTTCAGCTGGGGCCATAGATGTGCACCTCACTTTAAGAAAACCTGTACCCAAAAATCCCAGTTTTGAAAGGGAGAGAGGAATGTGCCTGACCATTTTTGAAAGCCACCTAGAGCCCTTGTTTATTGACACAGGTGTATCAAAGAGGTGGTGAAGCCCTTGAAGGAGCGTCTGATTCAGTCCTCTGCCTTCTGATGGTAACACCCGGAAGTCATCTTGGGCGAAGGAGCCTTTCTCTGGTTTGGGCAGCCTTTCAGAGATGACTAATGGGTTAAAAAGGCGGCCATGCTGCTGCAGACTTGCAACCTCTGCCCAGACATAAACTTACCTTGTCTTTTGAAATGAGAAGGGACTCTGAGGCTTTGTGGCAAAGGGTGTCATTTTCTGAAAAATCAAACTCAAATAAATTATTAAATTAACACATGAACTGGATTAGGGGCACGCATTTGGGATTTTCCTTACATTTTATGGAAATTATGAAATACATCCCTTCATTCAACTTTAAAAACTGAACTAACTCAGCTTCTCTTCATGAAAGGGAACGGGTTCCCATAACCTGATATTTGCCATTTCCGCCAAAGTACAGCTTTCTATATTTATTTGGAAATGCTTATGTTCAGTCAGGGTATGGTTTACCCTTATTATGACTTGATTTCACATCAGACTCCTTACCTTTTAGTAACCAAATTTATGACCCAGCGAAAACTTCTCTCTCTTACAAGGAGCTTGGATTCTTACTTATTTCGCAACCTTTATTTGTGCATGAGATGAACCATGACATTTAAACTATGCTTGATAGCTTAACAGATTATAAGAACAAAACCAGATGGCCCAAACAAAAATAATGCTTTGATTGCCTTCAAATTCAATGTCAAAAATTAAAAACAGCTTTCAAAAAGCCTTGCCTTTTTTTTTCCAGAAATGACTTTGGATCATATATATTTATATAAACTTTTCTGCTCCCTGCAAAACTAAAAGTATAGAAACTAAAAATTTAACAATGATTATTTTGAGATCAAAGAATGCTTTCTGTTTTTTCTATATCTCCCAATTTTTCTATAGTTTTTTCCCTCCACTGTTTCCACCTTTCGAATCAGAGGGGGAAAAAAACACACACACACACACACACACACACACACACACACTTTTAATGATTAGTTTAATTTGAATGAAATCTTTCCTAGGGTTGAGTCAAGGTGTTTTCCTCGGTTGAGAGAATGGACATTGTTAAGCATTAGCAGTTCATAATTCTTCTTCCTCACCAAACAATGAATAATGTGTGGTTACTTTAACAGCTTGCTTCATGAGGCTGGAAAACAAAACTGGGCCCAGATTTCTTTAGAATAAATGTAAGTTCTACAAAAGCAGTAATTTAATTTTCTAACTCACCTTAATGTACCTTCAACATCATTAATATAATCACAATCCTCACTTTCTTTGAGAGAAGCAAACCAAGTAATTCTTTATAACTGGGCCTCAATTTTAAAAGGCTCCCAAACTTTGAGACAGTTGGCTGGGCGAAGTCAACATGTGACTATTTGAATTTCTAAACTAAAGGGTCCACAGAGTGTTTGTTTTTTTCTGTTTTTATTTTTTTAGAAGGATTTTTATTCCAACTCAGATTCATTTTTCTTCAAATCAGCTGCAAGAGCATGAACAAACTTTGCTGCAAATCAATGCCCTGACAGTTATATTTCCCTGAGATAATTGCATACTGCTTTGGAGTTTCCTTTTCCCCTCTGTTTCCTTTTGTTTTGACAACAAGATTCTGGGAAAACAATATACAAGTGATAACTCTGCTGTCATGAGTATACTGAATTTTAAAAATAAATAACTGTCGACCCCAAAAGCTTCCAGGAGCCTATGGAGTGAATTCTTTTTCCAAACTGTTCTCAAACCAGATGTGGAAATGTTTAGCTAATTCCCCTCCCCATTCCCCATGCAAAGAGTTCATATGTGTCTTTAACGACATCAGAGGCGATGAGGAGGCAAAAGTCCTGTCTGCTTTCAAGGAGATTTGTGTTACACATCTCCATTTGCTCACCAACATCACAAGACTAAGTTAGACTTCAGCTTTTGTCTCTCTTAAAAAATATCTTCTTTTCCATGAGATTAAAAACGCTCTGTGTTTAAACGAATATTCAATCTCTTTCTTGTAAGACATTAAGAAATAGAGTTCATATTCCCAGAATGAAACGTTTCATGTTTTTTTTTTTAATGTAAAGGATGTATTAAGATTTAGGCTTATTAGGGATTTTTTTTTTAAAGGGGAGAGGAGGAAAACTCTTTTAAAAGAACTGATGGAAACTGTGTATGCATAAACCACATTTAGAAAAACAGAAAGCTACTGTACTCTATAGCTGCAAGGAAAGCAAACATTTTGCATCCACGTGTCATTAGCAGCTCTGGATTTACTGGCCTCTCTATAGCTCAGTTCAGGACTGTAGGTACCAATAGCTGAGCCCTGTTTGGTTATACAAATGCATCAAAGCTCATAGATTCTGGGATGTCACAGGGATAATTTGCGGTTTTTCTAACAGTCCAACCTCCTCTAAGAAGCCAGGGTGAATGTTCCCCTCTCTGCAGTTATTTCTTCCCCAAATCTTAACTCCCTTAGCTCCTGGGATGCTGTGCACAGACCCAACTATGGCTAAAAATAGCTCTAATTTGGCATCCCCGCACAGCCCTCTCTTCTCACACCCCCTTCCCATCTTTAGCCCTTCAGCCCTCTTTTTCCTCTGCTCCCCCTCACCCTGTAATCAAAGCCTACCCTCTCCCTCCCCAGTCAAGTCCAAGATCCCATTCTACCAGCGCATCTCAGCTGGATGTTAGAAAGGGCTGCTGACCTGATGAATTCACACTGTGTTGTGAATGAGTTATAACCATCCCTTAACTCACACCCACACTCCCACACACACACCCTCTAACTTCCCTGGGAACTGCACACATTAGGGAAAGGAGGCTGCCCAGTTCTGATGACCTGTGCTCAGCAAAACAGAGCAACTCCCCAAGAGTGGCATTAAGCTAAGCCTTAGCAAGTTCATTAGCAAGTGCCTTCTGCTCTCTCCTGATGTCCCAACTCCTCTCTCTCACCTTAGAGAGGCAGCCATTTTTCTTCCTTTGGTCACACACAGCTTATGGGATCTTAGTTCCCCAACCAGGGACTGAACCAGCACCCCCTGCATTGGAGGCACAGAGTCTTAACCTCTGGACTGCCAGGAAAGTCCCTAGAGATGCAGTCTTAAACATAGGTCCCAGTAACTTCATTTTTCAGTTTTATCTGAGCCCAAGCTATGTTGTCACACATATTTATTGCTCCAATCTTCTGGCAATTTTGTGGTTACAAGAAAATCAGAGGAAACAAATTCTGTCCTATGCTAAATAAACTCTCAAACTCAGTGATGTTTACTAAAACCCTTCCTTCAAGACTGATTCAGTGAATGTAATTCAAAAAGTTAATGTTGGGGGTGAGAGTGAGGTAGTCTAAAATGATTGGTTGGGAGGCAGCTGTAATGTTTCTCAGACAATCTGGGCTTTTTATAATTCTCTTTGGATTAAAGGAGGAGAAGAGAAGATAGAAAAGATGCTCGAGGGAAGGAGAAGAAGTGGATGGCTAACTCTCTGGATGAGAACACAGCCTTAAACTTGGTCTCAGTTTAGGGGTTTGAACAACAAAACTGGAGTGGAAGGATTGTTTCCTTGGCCTATTTCCAGGAAATACTTAAAAGGGAGGTTTTTGTTCAGGGCAAATAGGTCCAGACTGTGAGACGACGTAGGAAGGAGGAAAGAGGGAGAGAGAGAGAGAGAAGGACACTCCTAAAGTGAGGTCAGGACAAGGTGGTCTTCCTGAGACCAAGACACTAGTACAGCAGTGATGGCGCGATGACCTCAGCTTCCAGAAGCAACCTCAGCAAGTGCACATCATTCTGGAGCAAGTAGCTTGTTTATTTAGCTGTTGGGTCATTATCTAGGAGCAGCTGGCATCAGAATTCACTTGGTTTTTGTTGTTGCTGTGGTCATCACCATTGTATTTTGTTTGGTTGGTTTTTTGGAGGCGTAAGAGGGTTGAGTTTTCGGTTTGGTGCGGCTGTTGTTTTCTGTTCGTTTTTTTCTTTTTTTGCTTTGTGGAAAACAAACCAAAAAATAGTCTTAAAAGAGACATTTCAGAACAAAGAGGAAAGGAAGGAGCCAGGTAAACCTCTTAGGCTTCTCTTTACACCTCAATATCCTCAAGAGAATAAGGAGTCAGTAACAAGGTAAGGAAAGACAGGGGCACCAATCAGATCAAGCACTGACATAAAAACAAAACTTTCCATCCAGGCCACAGCACCTGGGTAGTGGGCTCCTCTGACATTAAAGAAAACAGCAAATTCATCAGTATCAAAGGAAAAGAAAATGCTGCATTTTTGTAACTGAGAAAGAGGGGAAGAAAGAACTGTCTTGCGATGCTTTCTATTTAGCACAGTGCTGGGCACATAGTAGACACTCAGTAGATCAAATGAGTTCATTTACTCAAGGATTACTTAACTCATCAAGGGGCAAAAGTAAAACCCTGCATAGACATTTCCTTTGAAATTTTAGGCACTTTTCTATTTGATTTTTTCTATTTTCACTTTTAAAATTAAAGCTGAGTTGAACAATATGTGATGATATTCCTGTTCCTTCCTTCTTTCTTCATGTGTCCCCCTTCTGAAGCAGTGCTTTAGACACTTGTTCTTAGCATGACTCCTTTTTCCTCTTTATTACTCTGCCTGTCACTCTTTAGGAGGTAAAGGCAATAGGACTGGGAAATGTCTACAAAGCTTCCTATTGAAAAAGAAAATAAATTTAAAAGACCAGTGAAAATAAAAGAATGTCAAGCAAAGCATATGACTCCATGAGGCGCAAGCCATGGCCACAAAGAACACCTTAAGAGATGCCTTGACAATCAGTGTGTAAACTGCAAACCCATGACTTGCTTTCTTCAATATGGGACTTTTTGGTAGTTTTCATGTGTAATACGGATGGGGAAATGTCCAAATAAAAACCATTATGTTTTTATTTCTGCAACTTCACTATTTTACAAAGTGTCTTGAGGAATATATTAGGGAATCTATTGGTTATAATGGCCTATGATGCTACAGCTGGCATTTATATATATATATTTTTTTATTGAAGTATAGTTGACTTACAATGTTTCAGGTGCACAGCAAGGTGATTCAGTTATACAAATACACATATATTATTTCTGAAATTATTTTCCATCATAGGTTATTACAAGATACTGACTATAGTTGCCTAAGCTCTACAGTAAGTCTTTGTTGCTTGTTGTGTATCTATTTTTTAATTAGAAATCTAGCCTTCTATTCATATTAAGTCAAATAAGTGGAATCAAGATGTCATAATTTTTTTAGTTAGGCAAGAATTCATAAGTTTTCTAAAATATATATATTGTACATACTTATACATGTATAGAAAATTTTTTCTACTATACTTGATAAAGGCTTGAGAAAGAACATCAAAAAAAAGAAGAGATGCAGAAATTGGAGAATGTAAACTAAATGAAATGGGAGTACTGGATATGAAATAGAAAAAGTGAAACTAACTAGATAAAAGTAAAAGGTCATCATATAGTCCAGTTGTTTTTAAACATGGCTACTGATTAGAAACATATCTGGAGCTCTGAAGAAAAAAGCAATACCTGAACATTTGTATTTTCAAAAAATTTCAAGATAATTCTGACATGCATCGAGATTTTACAAAGTGATTATAGGTTTTTCTATTAGATCCCACTTTTGGTGATATAGAGTTACATTATTTTTCTATTGACCAATCATGATACAATGGTATTAAGTGAGTAATAGTTACATAATCACAAGAGTAAAAGATGTTTATTAATTTTCACAATCAATAGCCACTGCTGGCATTTTTAAAGCATTCATTTGATCACTTTAAATGGGCCACTTGTTTGTCAGAAATAAACCACAATTTCTTGCTGGGTTTTCATTTAATTAAATTTGTTGCTAACCAAAAGAAGGCAATAGAGAAGAGTTCATTAGTATGGTATAGGGGAGGACACTGGGGCCTTCAGGAGGAAAGTGCTGTCAGCTTGAATTAAACTGTTATTGTCTGTCACCTTATTTAATGTTTGGGATGAAAACAGTTTTGTTTTCTCTTTTGTTGGGGTTGCACACAAAGGAATGCCACTCCTAATCAGTGTAGACTTTCATTGCATATGTGAGGAAGTTTTATACCAAAACAACATGGTAAAGTCATTTAAAGAAATCATTGTAGTTATCTAGAAACCCATGAGTTCCAACAATGAAATAAAAATTCAGTTCTCTCTCACAAAGATATTTTCCTTTGCTTCTTATTTTTCTTCAGTTTTATTGGTATAATAGACAAATAAAATTGGAAGAGATTTAAAGTGTACAACGTGCTGATTTGACATACATTTACGTTGTGAAAGAATTCCCCCTATTGAGTTAATTAAACACATCCCTCACCTCACATGTTTAGCTTTTTTTCTTTTCAGTGAGAACATTTAAGTTCTACTTGCTTCACTTTTTTTTTTGATGTTTTAGGAATGGCCTCTTTTTTTTTTTTTTTTTTTGGCTGTACTGTGGCAGACAGGATCTTAGTTCCTGGATCAGGAATAGAACCCATGTCCCCTGCAGTGGACACAAGGAATCTTAACCACTGAACCACCAAGGAAGTCCCTGGCCTTTTGGTTTTTTTTTTAATGGTCATGTTTGAACTTACCATAAGAAATATGATGATTTGCCTTTTGTGTTTTTGTGTGCTCTAGAACTCCTCACGGGATAGCTTCCTGTTTCCTGAGAGTCGTTACCTGATAAGCTGCCAGAATGAAAGTTTTCGAGCTGATAAGAGAGCTGATCATCCTCACCTCTGTGTTTTCAGCCTGTTCTGGACAAAATCCAATGACTGTACTGTGCTCCACAGACTGGTTCATGGTCACGGTACACCCCTTCATGTTGAACAACGAAGTATATGTACACTTCCATGAGTTACACTTGGGCCTGGGTTGCCCTGCCAACCATGTTCAACCATACGCCTACCAATTCACCTATCGTGTGACAGAATGTGGTATCAGGGCCAAGGCTATCTCTCAGGACATGGTTCTCTACAGCTCTGAAATATACTACACTTCCAAGCATACCTCATCTAAGTATGTGATTCCAGTGTCATGTACTGCCCCGCTATGTTCCCCGTGGCTCACGACATCCTGCTCCAGGAACTTAGCCCCCAACGGAGGGGTCACAACCCGGAATGGCGAGACATGCTATGAGGTGTTCACCTTGTCACAGTCCAGCCAAAGGTCCAACTGCTATTGTCTCTCTTATGTCTACAATGAAAGAGGGCAGAGACGAGCCCCACGTCACTAAGTAGACAAATAGAAGCTCTTATGACCCTCCTATGTGTGCTTTTGAGAAAAAACAACTCGTGGTGATTTCATGAATGAGCTTTAAAAAAAAATTTTTTTTTGGTATATTTTTAGGGGTAAATAAAATCCTGCTGGCATAGAAATATCAGTTGGGCATTTTTATTTCATAAACACATACAAAGCTTTTACTATGCACCAGACACTCTTCTAAGTGCTTTACAAATACGAGTGCCTGGTCCCTTCTCTAAGATGAGTTCTGTCTCCTTTAAGGGCCCCCAGTGAATCCCTCCATCTGTCTATTCATGTCCCTGAAACTCTACACCACCCGACTTAGCACTTAGCCACATACCTTCTTGGTTTGATCTGTATCACTTTTTGTCCATAGAAGGCAGAATTCACACTAGTGGTTTATAAATCACCAGTGGTTCTAGGAATCACTCAACTCACTTCCCACCAACTAGACGGTATACTCCTGAGGCCAACGGGTAGATCTTATACTCAGTCACAGACTGATAGTACTCTGAAAAGTTGCCCAACTTATGTGATCAGAAAATTTTCAGCCAAGCCTGGCTATCCATTACTGTTCTCAAAGACTTGCAAAGGGAAGGTACATCAGTTTATTCAACAGTGAGTTCTCTGGGTCTCTTTTATAAGTGCACTAATCACATTCATGAAGACTCAATTCTCATGACCTAATTATCTTCCAAGGGCCCCAGCTCCTAATACTATCACATTGGGGGTTAGGATTTCAACATACAAATTAGGGAGGGGGGACAAATACCCAGTATATCACAGTTATGGCCATCGAAGAAACACAGCTGTTCATTTAAAAATCTCCTGCCCCTTCTTGAAGAAAACTAGGTAACAATCCCTGAAAACAATGTGTTCATTCAACCAACATTTAGCACCCTCATCTTATGTTCCAGGTATTATGTTAGACGCTGAGCATGCATTGGTGAATAAGACTAACATGGTCTAATCAGGAGAAGACAAATAAACAAGCCTAGAAAACTAGAAGCTATTCTAGCCCAGAGAATGGGCCTGTTCAGAGGCCTGAGGATCAGGGATGCAGCCATCAGAGAAACTACAATTAGTTTAATCCAATATAGTTGGGGTAGAGGGCAGTTGACAGAGGTGAGAAATGGGGTAGAAAAGTAGCAATAAACAAGGCTATGTACAAGAAAATGAGGACTGCCCTTCCCATCTTCTCTTCACAAGCTTATGGATTATTAAACACTAAAACACCTGTAAATAACATAGCAAACTGGTACTAGATATAGTAGAACTGGACTATACATGCAGGTTGTGCACTTGACAACCTCAAGGGGCAGTATTTGTGGAGACACCCCCAGGGGCTGTGCAACGTATCAGCCTTGGAGGACACTCAAGACCTACTCGCTAATAACAGTTGTTACCATATGCCTGATACATTATACACACGACCTTATCTAATCCTCACAACTGCTCTGCAAGATAAAAATTATTTTCTCTGTTTTCTAGATGAGGAATCTGAGTCTCAGAGAAATTGAGGCTAGACAATTAATACGTAACATCACTGGGATTCAAACCCAGGTTGGACTAGCTCCAAAATGCATTTTCCTCCCCTACACTTAACACTCCCTCCCAAAGAGGAGAAGCTTCCAGCTGGGTTGAAAGAGCCAGGAAGATTTCCTGGTTGAGATGGGCAGTGATCTCATTCTTAGAAGATAAGGAGGAGTTGGCTAAGCACAAAGTAGGACAAGGGGCATCCTTTGTGAGCATAAGAACTGGCACAGGGCAGTTAAGTGCACTGTTGATGGGAAGACACCTAGTGGGTTAGGGCTGTAAGTTAGGTGACAGGACATGAGAAAAACAAATAGAGGAAGGTGTAAAAGTGTAGGAAGAGATGAAAATGAGAATGATTGACAAGTGAAGAACAACAAGACTTCATTCATTTTAGCCTATGAAACAGTTAAATGTCCATAGAAGCCCCATTCTTGATCAAGAGAGAAACTGAGCTGTGCAGGCAAATTTGGAGTGTGACAGACTCCAGACCCTGGAGCAGAGAGGACAGGCTTCATGGAGGCCATGAGACTGGAGCTAAGCCCTGATCTGTCTGACAGGATATAGGTGAAAAAGAAGAGACTGAATCAAAGAAGATGTCATCACTTAGAGCCCTGGAAGCTCAGAAGACATGGTCAGTTCTGGCTTTAAGTAAGGAAACTGGGGTGAGGGTAGAGGATAGGGGTGAAGATGAGTCCAGGTTGGACAAGTTGAGTTGGAGATGATAGTAATATCCAAGGGAACATGTCCAGGAATTAGTTCAAGAAATTGAGCTTCCTTGAACTGGAGCTTAAGAAAAGGGTATAAGAGGTAATTACTGGGAGATAAAGCCTTGGGAAGATGACATGAATTTAGGTGATTAGGATCAGAGAGTGAAAACTCCCTAACATTCAATCTTCAAGGCACAGTTGCAAAAAAGAGAGAGAGAGAGAGACAACAAAGGATACCAAAGAGAAGTGATCAAGAGATGAAAGAAGTGTGACTCATGGGATTCTAGACCAGAGACCTGGGTAGGTTAATTTTTCCAGTGCAACAGATAAGTCAAGATGGAATAAGCTTAGGCCTCATGGAATTGGGGGCATTTGAACTAGGCCTTAAGTGACAGAGGATTTCATCAGATGAAGATGGAGGGCAAAGGCATTCTAGGCAAAGGAAATAGCAAGAACAAAGATGCAAAGCAATATTGTATCAAGAATCATATTTTACCTGGGTAAAAATCTCTGTATAATTAGGCATAATTTTTTTCAGAATTCAGGAGTAATCTGCACTTGTTGAGTTGGACATGTCTTTACTCAGTAAAAGCAAACTTCAACCATTTTCGTTCCATGTGTGATCTTTTCTGCTTGATCATGTGCTTCTTGAGCATGGGAGACCTTGTCCTACTTGTTTGTTTGTTTGTTTGTGTTGCTTTTCTCTTATGTAGTACTTGGTGAAGGTATTCTGTAGGTGCTCAAGCCTGTTTGGTGACTGTTACTGAGAAAGGGCCTGGAAGTTTATAAGCATAGAAACCATTCAAAAGATGGGAAGATAAAAATGCTTTAAGAAAAAAAACGCATTTTGAGTTGGCTAATTTATTTACCTTTTGACATGCCACTCTGAAAGGGCATTTTCTTCCTTCATTGTGGTAATGTCCATTTCACTTTTAAGGTGACATGATTTATAAAAATCTACCACATAATTTTAATCATATTTGTGATAATAATAAATGCTTTATTGCCCTCAAAAGAAATGAGCATTTTCACATTTTGTTCACTCTCTGGGAAAGCCAAAAATGTTTGAAACCATATGTTATGATAATTGTTTGTCAAATATTTAAAAATATTTCACTGATAGAAGGAGAGTCAAAGTAACATTTAAATTTTAATTCCTATACCCTGAAAACAGGGTATTATAATACTAATTATAAAACAGCAAACCAGATTTTTAAAAACAGTATAAAGTATAATAAACGTTAAGGGCAAAAAGTATTTTATCCCTAATTTTAACTAATAGGCCATTTTGGAGCTTCATGTCAATACTCCCATCCCTCCATTCCTCCATCAAGAATGAAAGTCTGACCAAGCATTAAACTAACCACAGCATGTTCACACACACACACACACACACACACGCGCGCGCGCGCGCGCACACAGACAGAGGTGCACACACACCATGTTTATAAGAAATACACTATCCAAAAAAAAAGAAATACATCATCAAAGATCAAATGTTTAAAGAAAGGCTAATTTATGAAGTAACATCTTTTAATTCTTTTTCCCTGTTTTCTTTCAGTCTAATTAGTATTGTAATCCCTGTGGTTGATCGCTATGATATACTGCTTAAAGAGTAATCATAGTTGTTTATTCCCATAAAAGAGAGAAAGAGAGGACAGGGAGAGAGACAGAGATAGAGAGAGACATAAGGAGAGGGCTTTTAGTCTTGCGACTTTCTACAACTTTTTCAGAAGAAAACAAATGATTTGATCAGATTTCAGCTTATAAACTTATACACTGATTATACAATTATAAAACTTTCTGTATTAGTTATCTATTGCTGAACAGTGTGCATGCATGCCAAGCTGCTTCAGTCATGTCCGACTCTTTTCGACTCTACAGACTGAAGACCACCAGACTCCTCTGCCCATGGGATTCTTCAGGCAAGAATACTGGAGAGAGCTGCCATTTCCTCCTCCAGGGGATCTTCCCAACCCAGGGATCGAACCCGTGTCTCCTATGTCTCCTGCACTGGCAAATGGGTTCTTTACCACTAGCGCCACTTGGGAAGCCCTTGCTGAATAACAAATTACCCCAAAACAGGACTTCCCTGGTGGTGCAGGGGGCTCAATCCTTGGTCAGGGAACTAAGATCCCACAGGACATTTGGTGCAGCCAAAAAAAAAATAAAATTACCCCAGAACAACAACTAGTTATTCTCTCATGGTTTCTGCGGATCAACAACCTGGGCACAATGTAGCCAAGTGCCTGTGGCTCAAGATCTCTGAGGAGATGCCATCAAATTGTCATTTCAAGATGCAACTGGGGTTGAAGATTCCACTTCCAAGCTCACTCAAGGGGCTGTTGGCAGGAGGCCTCATTTCCTCTCTGTGAGCCTCTCCATAGGCTGCCTGAGTGTTCTCATGGTATGGAAGATGATAATGACAACAAAGATAGGAAGTGGGAGAAAGGGGAGGGAAGGAGAGGAGGGACAGAGTCCAAGCTGGAAGCCACAGGCTTTTTGTAACCCAGTCTCAGAAGTGACATCTCACCACTTCTGCCATGTTCTATTTGTTGGGGAAGTGACTCTGGAGGTCCAGCCCCTACATGAGGGGAAGGGATTACACAAAGGTGGGAGCACCAGGAGGTGGGGTCACTGGGGACCATCCTAGTGATGACCTTAACTCCACAAATGAGACATTCTTCAATTTATCTGTGTATATACAATCAATTTACAATCAATGGCAGGACACAGCCTGGGTAGAAAAATACATGATAAGTCGCTGCTGTACCCTTGCCTCTGTCAGTTCTATTTTCCTTCTCTGGGGAAAATAAGTCCTACCAGCTGCAAATTACAAGTCCAACTGATTGGTGAAAAGTATTCCAGAGGAAGCTTCTATTTATTTTTCTAAGACAACATTGCTGAAGACATTTAAAGCCAAAGGGGAACAGTGTAAAAGGTAAATCAAATAACATAAATGATGATGCTAGTTCAGATCAGACCAACGATTTCCTAATGCATCTCAGTGGGAGTGGGGAAATGGGGGAATCTGAGTCACATGTATGTGAACGCACATATTTTTTATAGATCCCTGGAGAAGGAAATGTCAGCCCACTCCAGTATTCTTGCCTGGAAAATTCCACAGACAGAGGAACCTGGAAAGCTACAGTTCATGGGGTCGCAAAAAGTGGGATACAATGAGCGACTGAGCACACACACATAGGGCATCAGCCAGCTTCAAAGTTGAGAGACAGAGGACTTTGCTCATTGATTATATATATATATATTATATAATATATACGATATATATATGTTCAGTTCAGTTCAGTCATTCAGACGTGTCTGACTCTTTGCGACCCCATGAATCACAGCACGCCAGGCCTCCCTGTCCATCACCAACTCCTCGAGTTCACTCAGACTCACGTCCATCGAGTCGGTGATGCCATCCAGCCATCTCATCCTCTGTCATCCCCTTCTCCTCCTGCCCCCAGTCCCTCCCAGCATCAAAGTCTTTTCCAATGAGTCAACTCTTCTCATGAGGTGGCCAAAGTACTGGAGCTTCAGCTTCAGCATCATTCCTTCCAAAGAAATCCCAGGGCTGATCTCCTTCAGGATGGATATATATATAAATACTAACACAATGCTTTCCATCACTCTTCCCATTACTACTTTCTTTTTTTTTTTTTTGCTTTGTTTCTATCCAATCCACAACCATCTGGCTTGGCCATTGATGAAGTTCCTGTAACTTATCTGAAGGGTAATGCAATGAAATCAGAGTAGCTCCCAGAATTATTAAACAGCAGGAACCGAGAGGGGCTAACAGGGTCTGAGCAGGTGGGGGATTGCAGGAGGCTTCATAAACAAGTTCCCGGAAGTGAAATGACAGGCTTGCCCTTCCCTGCCTGGCTCTGTCAGCCTTCATTTGTAGATGTTCTCTGACAGGCAAGGGGGAATTGCTCTGAGTCAGAGAATTAAATGCTAATACCAGTTTTCAAATGTAAAGGAACACACAAAAAAAGTCCCTGCCAGCTGTCTAAAAACTTACCACTCCCCCTCTTCAAAAGCACTTATATTCTACAGTTACCAGGAGGAATATTTAAATGACTCAAGTTATTTTCAATGTTATTTTAACTTTGTCACACACACCCTATTATATAAACACCAGGCTAATGTAAATTATTCACCTTTTAAAGTTACTTCAAAATTTTTGACTTTTAGCCAAATACGTATTTCTTTCTAGCAAGAATTCTTTTGAGTTGTAACTCTACAACTTAAATACATACACATCTTTAAAAGTTTATTTTCCAAGTAATGCCCATAGAATATTTGTTCTGTTTTCTAAACTGCATTTACATGACAACATACTGAAAGAAAGCCAGTGTGAGGAGAGGAGAAATAAGTCCTAAAGCCAAGTCCTAAAGCCATAGTGAGACTGATTTCTTTGGGGTTAGAGAAACCTCAGCCCTCCCCCCTACCAACAGAGGGTCAAGTTGGGAACAAATTGACCCAAAAGTAAGCCTCAATGTCATTCCTACACTAACTCCCTATAATAATTTACAGTCTGCAATCAAAATAATATTATCTCTTCAAAAATCTGGCTTTTATGATCCAAGCTACAAATTAATTATCGTGTTCATTTCATATTTCATCTGTTTAATTTTTGCTCTACCAAGCTATAGAGAAATCACACTTTTCTGATTATATTGAAGCACCTAAGCTCAAATATGTTGGGATATTTGGTTACAGCAACTACAATGAATATTTAAGTTGCCCAAGTTGCTTTCAGTGTTGTTTTAACTTCTTGAAAATATTTAATGACAATTTTTTAAGCAGCCCATGAAAAAAAACATTCTCCAGTTTGAAGCTCTGCCATCACTCCAAAACGATTAGCCTCAGTCCAGAAGGTGTGTTTCCGTTCCTCGGTTCCATCAAATCAGCACATGAGGTTAAATTTCTGTATTCTTTTGGTGAATTTTTTTGCCCGATATTTACTGGCATTTTAAAACATATTTTTATGACTAATGTCACAAGAAATTGATTATCCTTAAAGGTCAGTCAAGTCCTAGTCAGGGGCAGGGGGGGTATATTTTGGTGGGGGTCTATGCAGTTGTCTGAGAAATAGAGAAAAGGGAAGAAAGGGGGGTAGGGAGAGAAAGAGAAAAGCTGCTGGGGAAAAAAGTCTAGCACATCACCTGATACACAGTAGGCATATATGAAGCAGTATTTTTTCCACCTATTCTCTTCTCCAGTAAGAAAACTCACTCCTGTGTGCATGAAGAAGAGGATATTCCAATGGTTCCGATTGTCCTAGGTTTATCACAGTTTTAGTTTGTAGAGTTACCAGGTAAGCCCAGTGAATCTATTGCAGTTTTCATTACATCACACTCCTCAAGGCCCTTCAAAGATTCCTCACGGTCCCATAATTAAATCAAGACTCCTCTGCCTACTTCCACACCTCTCTAATCTATTTGTCCTGCAGGGGCAGACCTTATTTGTCCAGTTCAATCAACAGCTAATTCCCCAAAAGATAGCCTCTGTCTTGCTGAGTCTCTCTCCTTTTTAACTCTTCTCTATCTGCAGGTCCCTGAACATACTGTTTTCCCAATTCCATTCAAATTGCACCTTCTGTTCAAAAATCAGCTTGAAACTTAAAAGTATGAAATGATGGTGGGGGACTACCCTGGTGGGCCAGGGGTTAAGACTCCACGTTTCCAATGCAGTGGGCACGGGTTTGATTCCTGGTCAGGGAACTAAGATCCCATACACTGTGACACACAGACAAAAAAATAAAAATAAATCAAATGATTGAGGTAGTTTTTCAGGAGAGGGTTTCTAGTACTGAGTAGCTAATTTAAAATAAACTAATTCCATATTATTAAAGGGGATGAGTTTCAAATGTCAATCTCAGACCAACTTGTTAAACAACCATGTTGGCTTTAGGTTAGACAACCCTTGGCACCAAGGGCACCAAAGGGCACCTAAGCCAACTGTTGAGGATATTAGCCACAAGCTTCCATACCAACACAACCTGACATTCTCCTCACTCCCTCCATCTCTTTTCCCTTCTCAGGTAGCATTTATTTAAAATCTGCGTTGGACACCAACTGACACAATTGTGCAAAGTGCTGAGAAGAGATCCATAGATGGGCATGTCCTTACCCTCTAGGGGCTTCCTATCTACTAGGAAGAGACTTAGAATGACTAGCTTTATTAATGTGCCGTGATGGGACAGGCCAGAGGCAGTTAACCCCAACCTGAGATCATCTGAGAAGGCTTCAGGGAGGAGATGGCATTTGGGCTGAGCCTTAAGGGATGAGGAAATGAGAAGAGCAAAAATCTCCTGCGTGGAAGGGTAAAAGGGAGCTGTAGTTGGAGAGTGGAGGGGTACAATCAGAGGGGCAGATCAGAGCCAGGTTGGAGAGGGCCTTGAAGGCCACATTCAAGGACTACACTTTTCGTTGTGTGATTTTTTAGTGCTAAAGGATCAATATGATCAGAATTGTGTTTTTAGAGTTGAACTTAGGGAACTAGGGTGAGAGGGGCCAAACTAAGCTGGGAGATGAGCAGGGAGCCTGAGAAGGTTACCTTGGTGACCTAGGGGTGGCAAGTTAAGGGTTTGCATTAAAAGACAGAGAAGGAATGAGGGGAAGGACTTGATTTTCTTTTTGTTCTTTCACCTTCCTCCTTTCTCTTTTTTGTCCTTGCCCTTACTCTCTGCCTCCCTCCTCCTTCCTTGCCTGAGGCCTAAACATTCCTTGGGGACGCTGAGCTAAGGAAGCTGCTGAAGCTCTGGGTTTAGGGCACATGCTAAAATGGAAAACTGGACCCAGATCTCCAGCTCCATTTCCTGCCAATGGATGGAGCTCACCCTGAGCATTAGCTACTGTGGAATCCCACCTGATTTTAAACCCAAGAATTATTTTAAGAGACAGGAGGTAAAAGAAATGACATTTCCCACCAGTCCTAGAAACTCTACATATTAAGTCTTTTAAATATTTTTTTAATGCAAATAGCTATGTTATGGACACAAGAAGAAGTTCTGGATATTTTGGCATTAATAGCTTTAATATTATGCTTCAGTTATACACATTGACTTTCCTTCCTTTCCTATTTCAACAAATATTTCATGGTTTGGAAAACACATCTTGGTTTTAAACAAAGATAGCATCCCTTAGCACTGTTCACTTTCTTGTCCCCTCCTCCTATCTCTTCCCAGTGAGATATTCTTTTCCCCCAGGAGTAGCAAGATCCTAAAAGTGAAGTCGTTCCGACTTGGGGAGCTCTGTGCTTTTGACAGCACCTCCTTGGTGCTGGCCAATTTGGAGCTTTAAAAAAAAATTTTTTTTTATATAAAAGGAGTAACCAACTGTCCAAATGCACTGCAGCCTCCCTGAATCCAATAGCATTTGATGTGTTGACATTGCTCTATACTGAGTTTTTGTTTTTATTTCTTCTGTATAATAGGGTAATAAGGCTCAAGGCAAGTGCTAGAAGTGTAAGATTAGAAATTGATCATAATGTTTACGGTGAAAGCAAGTGACGAAATCTTGTCCAGGAGATGGTCTTTCATCTCCATGCCCCTATCATTATACTGTGCTGTGAGCTCACTCTGGTGCAAAGGAGAGTCCAGCTGGCTTACAGGATGAGGACCCTGTAGGGCCAGCACAGTGTAGAGACTGAAGTCACCCTCCACCCCTCCACTGTGGCCTTCCTTTGTGCAAAGATTCAATCATTTCTGTCATCTGAGAGAGTCTTTGATTTCATGGGCCAAAATCCAGGAATAATTAAGACAATAATAGTGCACACCCAACAAGAAAAACATGCCCTGTTTAAAGAAGAAATCCCAGCAGCATTGAAGGCAGTGATTCCGCATCTTTGAAAAGAGACTTCGAAATCAAAAGCAACAGCCATCAAGGACTTACTAAGCTCCTCCTTGGCAGAAAGGAAAAATTTACTAATTTATTCTACTTTTTCCTGGTGAGATCATGGAGTTGGGAGAAGTTAAGATTTGACATTTCCCACCCCCCCAAAGTTCTAAGTTTTGCAAACAGCTATTTTTTATCATAACCAGTTTCTCAAAATAAAATAAAAATTACTAAGGTGCACTATATTTTTTGCTAAATCTGACAGTAGGGCAGGCATGAGTCTATTATTTCTGCTCACTGCTAGCCTTTTCTTGAACCCTGGGGAAAAAAAAAGCTTTTACAAATAACACAGTAGAAGCTTCATAACACAATTCCAGTTGTTTTCTTTCTGTTAAATCTGTAACTCTATCCTGATTTTATCTCTCTGAAGACTTCTGGATATTTACAACATAAGGGAAATCTTGTTTCCCTAACTCAAGGCCTTCGTGAAAAACATAATCATAAAAGACACTTCTAGTTAAAATGAAAATGCTAAGTTCTAGACATTTTGTTTACAGTGTAAAAAAGATTTTCAATTCAACTCCTTTTCCTAGTATCTAATTCCAAAGATTTATTTGCAATTGCTTTTCAGAAAACACTTTCCAAAAATTCTTCTAAATACCTTGTTATGGGTTACTTCCTTGCTGAATTTCTCCAGTCTAGGGCTAATTTATTTTCCTCAGCTGCACCTTCAGAGCCTTCAAAGCCTTTTTAAAACTCTCCTCCCACGGCTGACTAGAATTATTTCTTATCAAGGTAATTTCTGAACATTTCAGGGAGGAAAAAAAAATGTGCTATTTTCCTGAAAATACCTGTTTTGAAGCTGAATTTCAGAAACGACAAAAAAACAAAAACAAATAGTAAATGGTGTCCGCTTCATTTGGGGGTTTCCGGGTTGCCCAGCGAGAAGTTCCCTCCTTGACACCGGGGTTTGGAGGGCTGCGGCTGGGTTTTAATGCCAGGCTGAATTTCTAAGCGACTCTTAGAGCAACTTCTGTTTTGTGAGGTTGGGAAGGGCCTACTAAAATGAGAAGCCATTTGTAGAATCAGGGTTTGTTTCAGAGGTCCTAAGAAAACCTAAGGAAATCCTTAAGACATCATATTTGAAAAATACTCGAAGATTGTTCACTTGAGTAAATACTTAGCTTGCCCGCCCTCACTTTCTGCGGCCTGTAGCCATATTACTCACCCTGAAAGCATTCATCAATATTCAACTGGCTCTCTAATTTGCTGATGTAGCAAGAGTTTAATAAAGGAAACTTGCTTTCCCCCCCCCTTTGGAGGACGTGCCACAAACTCCACTTTTATCTTATAGTGCTGGAATCTTCTACCCTTCTGCTAATCCAAGGAGGGGAATGCACGCTTGTGCGCAGTTAGATCAACCCAAGCAAATTTATCCACGAAGCCGAGACTTAAAAGCCCAGAAAAGTCTATCACCCCAAGGACACTGGAGCTTTATAAATGATCTCTCTGAGGATTTAGAAGCTTGTTCAGTCACGTCTGACAGCCCGACAAACTCTCAGCCCTGTCCACGAAGCATTCTGAAAACTTTCAGAGGGAAATTATCGTTTAGAAATAACTTCTTAGCGCCCATCGAACCCTTACACGTCACTGCAGTCTTAAAACTTTTCCTGAAAATCAAATCTTGGCCTGTAAAATCTTTTTAGTTAATTTTTGAAAATAGTTTTGCAGACCCTAGAAGAGTCTACTCTCCCTCCCACCCCCCAACTCTAAAAAAATGAAAGAAAGAAAACAGCCGCAGAGGCAAGGGACAGGCCGCGCAGCACTTGCAGCGCCTCGGGTCTGCGAAATCGCCCTTGCAAAGAAATTAAGAGTTGACATCGGCGCTCCAGAAACCTCAGTGAAATGTATGCGAGAGTTAAGCAGCTCAAGAAACTTGAGCGCCGAGCAAGGCAGAATCCGTGGTTTTATTTTTGTATACTGATTTCGTGTGTGTGTGGTGTGTGTGTTGCTATTTTTCTTTCAGCACCTGATTTTTTTTTTCCAGTGCAGCGCGCGATTCCCCACCACCCCGCGCGCAGGGCGCAGGCCGCTACAGCCCTGGCCACCCTCGGGGAACGTGGGGGACCGGGGCCGCGGCGGCGGCGTCAGGCGCGCGGTTCCAGCTCCCCGCGGCCCATCCGTTTTCTAGCCCGTCCGCCGCGCGGGCGGCTGGGCAGAGCTGAGCCGAGCGAGTCGGAGTCGCACCCGGGGTGGCTGAGTCGCCCGCGGAGCCCCCTGCCCAGACCGGCGCGCTCAGCAGCTCCTCTGCCGTGCTGTGCGCCTGGCCGCCCACCTGCCCCGAGGCCCCCGGGTACCTCCGGGCCTGCGTTCCGTGTCCGGGGCTGTGGCCGCTGCCGGCCAGCGCTACCCATTGCCCTTCCCTTCCAGAACTCGCTGGTCTGAGCCCTGCGTGCTGACAGATTTGTCCCACCCGGGACAGGGAGGGAGAAAGGAGTCGCGCTCATTTTCCTAGACAGCATTCAGGCGCTGTTTTTTTAACGAGGAGAGGGAGTTCTCACAAAGTTTTTATTATGACATTTTGCAAGTAGGAAAGTTGAAAGAACAGTACAACAAACGTCCACTTATTTCCCACCTGGATGTGACAACTTAACACACTATAACACTTGCTTCCTCTGTCTGGCACAATGTGTGCGTGTGTAGGCTGTATCATCTGAAAACTGCAGACAAGATGATATTTCACCTCTCCACTCCAGCCTTCATCTTCTAAGGGCATCCTCCTACTTACCTTCAATACTATTCTCACCTAAGAAAATCAACTCTCCGTCCCTAAACAGGCGCTAGCATTTATAATAAGGGCTCATTTCCCTCCTGTTGCCCCGGGTCAATCTTAAAAATGTTTCCCCTTCTTGGACCGGGACATGTGCAGACAGTTGTTCCATCCCTCCGGGCTCTGTGCCCCCAGCGGACGGCCTGCAAGTACGGGGCCCGCCCCAGGGCCGCTCTCCCTGAGGGCTTGGAGGGGTGGCGTGGGCAGGGGAGTCCCCACTAGGCTGGCCTCAAACGCCTGGGGAAAGCGCTACGCTCACGCGGTCCGAAGCACCCCCCCCCGTTTCCTCCCCCAACAAGTCAGGCACCCCCAGCCGGCACAGCGCCAGGGGCTTTGCTCAGTCACCTTGCTCCCTACTGGCAGCTCAGGGGGCACCGCGAGGGGACCAGTGGGCGCGGGGTGGCGTCCGTCCTACACATCTGGGTGCGCGCTCCGCTACCCTGTGCCCGTGGCTTTGCCTTGTCCCATTCTTTTTTCTCCCTGAACCCCGGCTCTTCGACTCTGTACCGGCTCTACTGGATGCCCCGTGCCCTTCTCGGCCCCATCCCGGCTGCGGGCCAAGGTTGTGGCGTGGAGCGCCGGCACACACACACACGCGCGCGCGCGCGCGCGCGCGCGCACCCCGCCCCCCCATCTCTCCCCCTTCCCCTCCCCCTTTCCGCCCCCGGGCCGGGAGCAGCGCGCCCAAGGGGGGGCGTGGGCACCGCGTGGCCACGCCCCCGGAGCCGGCTTTTTCTAGAGCCGCTGCTGGAGGCTCTCCGCCGGCCGCCCAGCTTGCCTCCCAGGGTGCGCGAGGATCCGGTCCCGCGCTCCACTCCGCTCCGCCTCCGCCACGCCGCTCTCCGAGCTTCGGCTGCAGCCAACGCAGGAGCGCGCCCTCCGCGCCGCCACCCCGAACCCCGGCCCCGGGCTCCCGCCTCTCCGCGCCCGGCTCCGGTCCCAATGGCTCGGGACCCGGTCCCTCGCCCCCCGCGCCCTCGCCGACCTCAAGCCCCGACCCCGCTCCCCTCTCGGGCCCCGCTCTCTCGCTGTCTGTCTCACCCCTCCGCACCCCCTCCATTCCTCCCTCTCTCTTTTGCTTGCTTGCTCGTTCGCTAGCTCTCAGACTCGGCGAAGCAGCTTCGCAGGAAAATCCCAGAAACCTTTGCAAAAAGCTGACAATGAAATTTAAGAAATTCTTCGATTTCGGCGCCATTTTCGAGTGGATCGAGAGGTGACATGAGATTTTTTTAAAAGGGACTTGTTGGCTGGCATTTCTCCCTTTAATCACGTTGGTTACGGCAGACTGAAAAAAATTTGAGTTACCACGCTGAAAAAGTTATGTGTTGCTTTGGGATTGGAAAGTATGTTGGGGGGCCGGGGTGCGGACGAAACAGACACATGAGTGGGCTGGGAGAATTCTTAGGAAACGGGCTAGAAAAAGCTAAGATGGAGGGGGTGGGTGGGGAGAGAAAATCGAGTAAGGGGCTGTGACCGCTTGTCAGCCTCGCGACAGTCGGGATCCACTGATTTTGACGGACTGTACATGAACTTCTCGTGGCTCTTATTTGTAAGCCGTAAAATATGTCTTGGAAATAAATGTATGATTAGTTTTGCACTGTCTTTTCCCAGCTAAAACTTTCAAGCTTGTTTAGTTTTCCCTGTAGGAAACATGACGTTGGGAAAATCGGCATGAATGAGCCGAGGGAAGGTCCATCGTGTTTGTGGTGGGGGGAAGAAGGCATCTGCAAAATTGAGACAAAACGTTGTAAAAATATGAACAGAGGAAGAGGCGTATGCTTTGGCTCTTAAATGATTTGGCCCAACACAGTTCAGTTCAGAAGGCTGGGTGGGGCTATGGGCAACTCGAAAGTATCGATTCTTTGTCTATTGTATCAGCGACTGACTCTCTTCTGAAGTGACAAGACGCCTCTTTGTAATCTCTTTTCGTAAGTAAACTTTAATCTAAGGGGAAATCCATAAACTAGGGGAGTGAAGTGGCTTTTTAGGAATGTAAGTCGTTGTACTGTCACTGGGAGAGAAAAAACGGGTTAAATGACAGGTACAAATGAATTCGATTCCAGTGAGTTTGCAGAGCAATGTGGAAGGGACCTTCGCCTTTGACACCATTGCTATTTCGAGTGAACTTCTGTTTTTCTAAGTAGTCAACTAAGGAAATGTTAAATGGGGGATGACTTTAATATCTAATGTGAGGATTCTCATATTTGTGTGGGGCATAAATATTTAATTGGGAGAAGGTTGTGGAGTTCTAAAGTAAAACTGTACATTTGTTAAACATGTTTTTTTTTCTTTCTTTTTAAAGGCAACCAAGGACGTTTATCTCCATTAATCCCAAAAGTGAGAGTTGTTTGTAAATAGCATAACCAAAACAAGATGGAATTTACACACACTTAAATGTATGTCCCAATTTAGGGAATGAGTTATTAATAAATTAGTTTACCATAAATAGTGCATTTGGTAACACTGGATCTCAGTCTGGTGTTACGAATTTTGTAATTAGTCTCATTGAATACTCTGAACATTTTATCATCTAATAAACAAGACACAGCATCCAATATACTGGTTTTGAAAAAATGATGTAAATTTTAAATGAACCAAGACACTTATCAGACGTGGATATTTGTCGTGTCTATTACTTGTATTGAAACGTATTTTAACTTTCAAAACCATTAGCATTTTGTACTAGTTGTGTTGTTTTAACTTACAGGTTTGTGATTGAGGGTTACAGATTTATTTTCTTCTGCTTGACTATTCGGTTTAAACACTGTGGGAAAGGATGCGTGTAACTTATTGCTAATGTGTGTCCATTTTAAAAAGGAAAAAGCGGTATGTAATGAGTTAATCATTAAGGAGTATGCACAGAGCCGGCCATTTCAGAACAGGAAAGCATTTATAGGGAACTGCTTGAGACAAGAAGGATTGATTTGACATCAAGTATTTAAACTTTTTGACTTGTGTTTTGATAGCTGATATTAAAAGGTACAAAGTATTTATGAATAAGTTTGAGTTAGTTTCATATGTAAACATCCAGATATTTCATCTCAGAACAGTTATCTCTGATTCTTTAATACCTTTAAAGAGAACTCAAGGCAGGGTGTTTGGTGTAATAAGGAAGCACTGGTGAGTTCAAGAGGACATCTCATGCTTCTAGGGATGGATCTGTATTTCCCAACTATCATATATGTTAAAATCAGCTGAAGCCACCAGAAACATTTTGGTGATCTTCTTTAAGTCAATAAATGAGAAGCTATTGTTTTTTAGTGGGGACATTGAGTGAGGCTTATTGATAACCTACACCAGGAAGAAGTTTCAGGAAGACTTTGAAGCAGGCAAGAGTGATCCAGATGTTGCCAAACTGCCTCAATTTCTTTTCTTACTATTCTTTCCTTCAGAAGTAAGATTCTTTCCCACCCTAATTCCTCTCTCTCTCAGCCCTCTGCCTTTCACCACTACACTTTTCCAAGATTCATCCTCTGAGGGAAAAAGAAGAAATCGAGTAACATTCTTCACTCCACCTGCTGATCCTGGAAATCAATTTTCTAAAAAGTATGTCGATTTGGACTGACGTTTCGCTTTATTCCTCGCCATTGGGCGGGACGGGGGTCTTCCTTCCAGTCACCTTGTCTTTCTCCACCTGCAGGTACCCCAGAGCGATCCTCCTTCGTTGACTCCGAGGGGATACAGCAGCAATTCATGTTTTGAAGTGCTTTAAACGGTTCAAAACGTGAGGCGCTGCTATACCCCCTTGCGAGGAAGTAGGAAGGTGGGGTTCTGCTAGACGTGCTTGCGTTCCCGCGGAGCACCGGCTCCCCAGGCCAGCTCTGGAACAGGTAGGTGAGCGGAGGCTTGCATCTCTCTTCCTCTTCCCTCGGCGCCCTTTCACCTCCCACGAGGCTCTGCCAGAATCCGAGGAGAGCGCTACGG
>NW_024070207.1:38942650-39126657 GCF_014754425.2 Oryx dammah | reverse complement strand
GAAGGGGGTTGCTGTGCAGCACTCAGCCGTGCCCTAGCAGCGGGAACAGTACTGCAGTGGGCGATCGGTGATCTGGAGTATTGTTTCTGCTGCCCGGGCAAGGCTGGGACTCCCGCACGGGCCCACCCACCAGGTAAGTCCTAGTCCAATGCCCGCCTTGTCTGCTCCAGCAGCGAGACCCGGGTGAGGCGCGTTTGTCCTCGGTCCAACCTTTGCCTGCCTTTGAATAGATGTGAAAGAAACTGCATTTTAGCACTCCTTTCCCTGTCGGGGTAAAATTTAAACGAGGTGTGTGTGTGGTGGGGGGCGGGGGGACCCTCCTGATCACCTAGACTACCACTCACAGGACAAAAAACGAAGAAAGACTACCTTCAAGTCTCAGTAACTAAATAGTGTGGGGTGAGGAGGAGGGGAGTAGTTGGAAAAGAAGTAAGGGAACCGCCTTAAGGTGACCCATTGCCTGCATGTGGAAAGGACACTGGAGTCCAGGAAAGAGAATGTTTCTGGCCCCTTCTCGACACCTTCCCCACTCTTCTCCCTGTCTCTGTTGGGGGAAGCGTCTGTGGAGATCTGGCGAGGCGCAGGGCCTGGCCCGCCGGTGAATCCCAGGCTGCCTCGTGGAAAGACGCTGACCTGAGTGATCTGAGGCCTGCAGGGAGCGAGGTTACCCGAGGGGGTGGCTGTGGAATGAGGTTTCAAGCTGCTTCTTGCCCTATCTCCCAAAATCTGGTACCAGAATTCCACTCTGGAGGCGCTTCCCCAAGGCCACCGCGGTCGCCCGGGGGCCCTCCCACAAGGGATTGCCCCGCTGGCAGGGCACTGGCTGGACAGCTCCTGAGAAAATGGCAGCCCCTGAGCTGTCGACTATGGGGCCCTCCGTGCCTGCAGAACTCCAGGAACTGTTACCAACGGACCTCGAAAGCTGTCTCCACCCCTCACTGTGCGCCCCCCACCCCCCAGTCTAGGCTAGGAGCTTGAGAGCCGGCCTAGAAAAGAGAGGTCTCATGCTCTGGCTGAGGTCGCACTTTGCCTGTGAAAATCACTTTAGGTTTTTGGTTTGATCCAGCACATGGGCAGGTCAAGGACTCTTGGCAAAGACAGAGAGAGGTGTGGAGACTTTCCCACACTTTCTGTCATCCTAAAAGAAACCAAAGACGTGAAAACCCCTCTGGTCTGTGCGGGCTGCCTGGAACTGTCTTCCCGGGGGGCAGGAGTGGGACCCCTGGAGGAGGAGCAGGAGGAGGTCGGGTTTGGGGAGCCTGGGGTTCCAGGCAGCCCGAGCCGGGGCTCAGACACTCGCCGCCCCCACGCGCTCTCTCCCAGACTCCTTTGCGCTGAGGCCGGCGCGGGCGGGTCGGGGGCTCTTCCGGCCGCCACGGACCCGAGGGCTCCGGGGGCGCCGCCACCGGCTGCTTGGGGCCAGCTCGGCTCCCCGCGGCCGCCGCTGCCCCGCCCCGGCCTCGATCCGGGACCACGAACTCTGAAAGTTGGCTCGAGGCCGGCCCAGGGCCCCGCAGGCCCGCAATCCCGAGGCCTGAACGGCGAACAGGTTCCCGCACCCGCCTGGCTTTGCGCTTAGGGTAGGAAAGGCACCTCGAGACTGCCCCCGCGCCTCTCATCTTCTCCCTTTCTCCCTGCTCAGGACGGGTCCCCTTGAGCCAGAAGGAGGCCTGGCAGCAGCCAGCTCCCATCCCACGGGAGGAACATGCCCGCGCCCTCCGGCTCCCTCCAGCAAGACCCAGGTGAGAGACCCGGCCGGTTGGGGACTGCAAGTGGCAGAGGGTGGGAGCCACGATCCGGATTGTGGGCATTGCCTTCCAGATGCGCTGTGGCCCTTGGCCCCAGGCCACCAAGAGGCATCGAGCTTGAGGGCGTCCACACAGCCTTCGGACTGCGTAGTGCCCTTTTTCTGACTTAAAGCAGTCATCTTACACCATTATTAACACGGTCGAAGTTGCAGTGTGCCTAGATTTTCCTCCAAGGACAAAAATGTGAATAAAGCAATATTTTAGCCCAACATTTCTGTGTCAATTAAGAAGATTGCAATTTGTTCCAGACTATAAATTCTCTTTAACTCTCTAAGGTATTCATTCAGATTGTTTTTCAACGTTGCTGAATGTGCATCATAATGTGTGGGAGTGTGAAAGGAATCCACTTATAGTCAGCAGATCAATTGATCCAATGTTACCACCTTCAAGTAGGCACCTTTCCATTGTTTTCCCATCTTTTCCCAGCACATGTTATTTGTTAGGAAGCTGCGTGCACACAGCCTTGTATTAAGTTTATTAGACAGATGTGGCCCATAAACTAGGAAAAGTTGAGTCAGGCTCTAAATTTAAAATTCCACATTTCTGTAAGTTGTGGGACAAGATAGATAGGTTACATTTATAAGCTAGAATTGAACATAATTTAAGATTTTAATCACAAGGATATTTTTTGAAGGCATCCAGCATTTCCAGTTAGCAGCAATGACTGTTTTTCTAACAAAGGAACACTGCATCAACACTCTTGGCCCGGATCTGGACACAGAAGACTTCTGTTTCAAGAAAATACAGTCATCTCTCAAATCCTGTAATTTACATGCATTCTAAACTCACTAGGTATTGAAAACCACCCAAATGTCCCACAACATGGGATAAAATATAATCAATCACTCAGTGTAATATTATGCATCCTTTAAAAATGTTATTGGAAAATGTTTTATGATCTGTAAGTCAAAATAACCCTCTCCCACCATTTCTTTCTCCCTGCTGCTCCCTGATACCCATGCTTCTTTGTTCCAATTGGCATGTAAACTTGTTTTCCCCGCCAAATGAGTCAGTCATGATGGGAACATCAATTGATTTGAACAGATGTGTGTCAATGTTACTTGGAAAACAAGATGCCAATAACCACAGCCACAAAAAAAAAAAAAAAAAAAGGCAGTGGTTGCAACTATGTAAAAATTTATGCATGCATACAGACAGTGGCTAAAGTGGAACCCCAAACAGGAAAACAGTTGGATATACTCCAGTGCTGGGACATTAAATGATTGTATGCTGCTTTTGATTTTTATTAATATGAATAACTGTCCAATTAAAAAGACCTACTAAGGACTCTGCAGTGCAAATTATTTTGCTGATTGTTTTAAAAAACACCATACCAATCAAATCATCAAGGCAGATGGGGCAGCAGGGGACTGGGTTTGTTCACCCAATCCTGGAACAAGCTCGGGGCAACACTTGGAGAAAGTCATCCTACACAGGCGTGAGCTAACTTCTAGGCAGCTTTCCTGAGAAACTGCACAAGATGAAAATAAAAATAGGCCCCAAAAGCATTTTTTTGAAAATCAATGAAAGTTTATAAATAGGAATTAAAGACTAGAGTTGGGGGCTATATCCAAGTTGGACTAAATTTTTAGAGACCTATTTTCCCATCAGCCTACAGTGTAACTTATCCTCACAACCCTAAAACTTGATATGCATTTGTGTTTAGAATGATTACATTACTCCTAAAAGAAAATTGATCTATGCACCAATTATAGCAAATATGTAACTCCTTGCTATTCTACACCCCAGTTATCCTTCCCATTAGTTACTGCTCAGTAAATGAACAAAAATCTGCTAGCTCTTTCATAATATCTCACCTACCTGCAGCCTTTACCTCCCTCCCCTGCTCCAAAAGTGATCTCTTTGGCAAGTTTAAAAAGACATAGACCCCTGTAGGGATAGTAAATTAAACCATTGGGGAGGAGCCCTGACAAGACCTCCATTTCCAGGCAGCTGCTCAGCTTTGGAGAGTTCCACTTACGCCAGTGAGCTCTAGAATCTGAGCAGCCAGTGGGAGTCAGTGGCCCTGGCTTGCCCACTGCTGTTAGTCAAGGAGCTGAAAACAGAGCAGTATCCATGAGCTCCGAAGGCTTTGAAGCATGCCTTTCCCAAAGCAGCTCCCTTACCTGTCCCCTAACCCACCCTGACCTCCCCTCCAAACCAGACTGTTGGCCCAAGGCTAGACATTTTAAAGTCCTGGCCACAAAAACTACAATAATAAGAAACAATAATCCTAACATTTTTCCTTTTAAAAAAAATTGTGCTTTTACATGCTTTTTCAAATGTTTTCGTATTTTCTACTTGCAACAACCCCAAGAGATAGATGGGATAAAGCATCAAGAAAAGCAATTGCTGATAAGAAGCCTGGGGCTTATGGGGGTTGAGGCTTTTATGGGAGTCTGAGGCTAGTCTGGGGCCTCTTCCTGCTGAGCTCATGTTGAACTTCTTGTTTCATTACCTGTTAATCAGAACCAACTACACAGTAGTGACTAGAGCAGGAAGTGGAGTTGGATTTGTTTGTTTAGAAAAATTAGAGGTGAAACTGATTAGTTGTCTGATGAGCTTTTCCCTCTGCCCTGGATAGTTCCTGTTTGAGGCCCATGACTGGCCCCTGGATGGCTAAATAGGGACAATAAATAACCCAGGTGTATACACATAAGTACACACAAACCAAAAAAAAAGTGTGATTGAAAATCATTTAAAGTCTCTGACCTGTATTGGATACTTTCCAAAGATTCAACCAAATTAATCTTAAGCAAAGAGGTGGAACGTCCAACCATAAGATTTAACTTAATGTAGTCACTCACTCAGTGGAACCTCTTTGAGCCATGACAAGTAATAATTTTAAAGACTGAGTTGAAACCTGGGAAACACTTATGATATCAAGTTTTAGAAATCACGGACATAGAGTCATGTGGACACCACAATTGACAAGGGGGTCTATGTAGGAGCAGAAACTGGAAAGAACATCAAAACAAACATACTAGTTGCTTAAGATGGTGGGATTCAGGAGGAGGTTCTTTCTCTGCTTTTCCATGTGTTTTTTGTTATGCCATGTTTTTTGTTACATTGTCAAACATAATTCTCTAAAAAGTCTTTAGGGGTCACAGATGATCAGCAGTTTTGAGTCAAGGATGCACAGACCTCAGACATCTCGGGGATCATCATGTCACGAGATACCACTGTGCACTTGTGACAGATTGATAACTGAAAGGTCTGGGAGCCGCTCATCTTCACAGCAATACAACTGGTAAGTATTACAAGACTCGTTGATGAAAAGATCAAAAAGTGGATTTTGAGCGAGGAAGAAAGAGGTTGCTGAGGTGGAAGGAATGGGACAAGCTGTACTTTACAGTTTAATGGGAGGTGGGGGGAGTCAGACTTTGTGTCTTTAGTTTTAAGTTCCTTGTAATGAATTGATATTCATTTAAGGCATAAGATTTTATATTCATGCTAGAATGTTAAAGAATTTATGCTCAAGCAAACTGAAAAAAACACGAACCATAAGCACTATTGGAGAAGGAAACTGCAACCCACTCCAGTATTCTTGTCTGGAGAATCCCATGAACAGAGGAGCCTAGTGGGCTGCAGTCCATGGGGTTGCAAAGAGTCAGACACGACTGAGCAACTTCACTTCTCTTTATAAGCACTATAGACACAGGGTCATCCTTAATATGTTGTTGATATAAGTTGTTAAGAAAAGGCATAAAAACTCCATGAACAAAAACTCACAGAAGAAAAATACATAAAAGATGCTTATTTCAGTACTTTTTTTTTTTTTTTTTGTCCACGCCATGCTGCATGTGAGATCTTAGTTCCCTGACAAGGGATGGAACCTGCACCCCCTGCATTGGAAGCATGGAGTCTTAACCACTCGACTGCCAGGGAAGTCCCTCATTTCAGTATTTTTAAGAATAGAAATTAGAAACATCTTGATGACCAATGAAAAAGGATTGGGTAAACAAAAGATGGTGCCTCTAATATGTGGCAAGAGAATATGCTCCTGCTGAAGTGTTTAGCAATAAAAGAAATGAACAAATTTTTGCACCTTTCCCATCTATGCAATCTGAGCATACAGGGGGCATTCTGTATGTAGTTTTGTTTCAATATACAGATAAAAGGCTGGGAGAAAATGTATCAAAACTTTAAAAGTGGTTATCTATGAATTGTGGTATAAAAAGTGTTCAAAGAAAGATGCTAAACTATTTTTGCGATGTGTTCCTAATATGTAATCTAAATGTATTGGGAACATTTTGCATTCATAGTTTTGTATCAATATTCATATTATTATATGGAAAGAAGGCTAGGAGGATGGATACCAAAAGTCAATCAAAGAAAGATGCTAAACTATTTTTGCGATGTGTTCCTAATATGCAGTATAAATATATTGGGAGCATTTTGCATGCATGGTTTTGTATCAATATACAGATAAAAGACTGGCAGGAAGAAACCAAAAATTGTATCATGGTTATCTGTGGGTTATGATATCATAAAGTGATAAAAGTAAGATACAAAATTATTTTTGCAATATGTTCCTGAATATTTAATATAAGTATATTGGGAACATTTTGCATCCATAGTTTTGTATCAGTATTTAGAAAAAAGGCTAGGAAGAAATATACCCAAATTTAATAGTAGTCATTTCTGGGTTTTAGTATTATAGATGATATCTGTCTTTCTCTTTATACTTTTATGTATTTTCCAAGTAATACTTGTATAAACAACAAGATTCATTACTTTTATAGCGATAATAAAACTTATTTTATGTTTTTAAAGAGTTTGTACTTACTTATTTACAAAAAAAAAAGCATGGTCTTTTGACCCGGGGATGGGGGAAGACTTCCTATTTGGGCAGCAGTGGGCCTAGAATACATTTTCAAACCTGTCTGAGCAAAACCTACACAGCTTTGGTTGGCTCTGTGGTGCAAATGTATGTTATCATTTACTCTTGGCAAAGGAAAGAGAAAGTATAATTTTAAAATATAACCATGACAGAGTAATAATAGTAATATTGCTAACCAGACTGTTATCTCCTGTCTAATCAGAGTAACACTTTAAGAAGTATAGAAAGTTGAAACAGGCTGCTTTTCCCCATGAACAATTGAGGCTGGCGGGACTTGGGTTGTTGCCCAGGGCCTCAAGACATACTGGCCAGCTTGGGACACGCCTGAGTCAGGAAAACACCTTACAGAAATTCTAATTCCACTTAACTAACTTTTTGCAGATACAGATAAACCCCCTGCATCTCCCCACAATTCTGCTGCACTTCATAGCAACCCTGGTGGTGAAAAACACATGTGCCACCCGAAATTTAAGCTTTCCCTGTTCTTTTAAGAGAGACAAAGACCAAGAGGGGTGGGATAGGGGGTGATGGGAGTGAAGCTCTAGAGGGAGGGGAGATATATATATATATACACACTTATAGCTGATTCACATTGTTGTACAGTAGAAACTAACATAACACTGTTAAAAAATAATTTTTTTTTAAAAAGGAGGAGCCAAAATAACCTACCCAAGGTCAAGCATGAGGCCTGCAGCTAGAATTTAAAAAAGAGAGAGAGACAGACAGACAGAGGCATTTGGAGACACATCAGGCTCACAGCCTGAGAAGACAGCCACCAAAGGTCGAACGCTCCTCAGTTGCACTGATTTGAACAGAGACACTTTATCAGAAGAGGACTAGGTTCCCACCCCCATCCTTTAAGTAGCACTCTGGGGAAATTATTTCCCCTCAAAGAATCATTCAAACCCTGTAGCAAGTCCATATTATTAGACATTATTTTCGAAATAAGACTTTGAGAACAGCCTTCCAATTTCCTGGTGCCATGCCCTTTTTCTGCTTAAGGACAATTGTCATATAACCAACTGTGTCCTTTTGCGTAAATGGTTGTGCTCTTTAATCTTTCATACGCACTTTTCTCTGCCACGTTCTAGCAATCTGAGCACGTTTTCAGGATACCTAGCTCTGTGCTACTTACTTTTGCAGGGAGGAGAGGACAGAAGATAAGCGAGTGAATGTGATACTAAGCCAGAGTGCCCTTGAACACACCAATCCTGTCCTCTGTCTGCCACTAAGTACAGAGCTGCGGCTTTGACCTTCTGAGACAGGGCAGACCGTACGGAGAATCTGCTTTGCTCAGCTGAATTATCCAGCATCTTCCTTTTCGCCTAGACCCAGGGCATGGAATGGGGGAAGGGTGTGGGAGGGCCCCCTTCCTCAGTGGAAGCTTTCCTGTACAGCTGAGGGTGGAGGGGGGCGGTGGTGGGGAGAAGGAGAGAGAAAGAGAGAGAGAGAGAACTCAACATAAGCACTGACCATAAACTCTTCGTTACCAGAGGAAAAAAACCCCAACTCCTGATTTTCTGAACCAATAAAATGTCCTAGAATTTGGCCACTAAAGAGTACTCCTAGTTGGGAATGTGCCAAGAGAGGCAGGGTGGTGGGGGGCAGGGGGCCGGCGCAGGAGCTGGGAGCTGCCCTTTGCTAGCAGGGTCAGTGCAATCCCTCATTTTACAGAAGAGGAAACCGAGTTGCTGAGAGAGAGGAAATAACTTGCAGAGAGGTCGCAACTTGCAAAGAATTGGTGGTGACGTTAGAACTTGAACCTTGATCTTCAGGGCTCTTTCCACTGTAATTCATTGCGTCTAAAGGACAGAGAGAGCGACTCAGGAAGATGCTAGATAGGATGTGGGGCTTGATGAACATCTGCAAAGGTAGATGGAGCCCGAAGAGGCAGAGAGGCACATGAGGACACTCTAGGTGGGGGACAGTGACCCAGCGCAGGCACAGGCAGGGTGGGCGTGCTGTGGCACTAGGGCAGTCAGGAGGCAGGTCTGGGGGAAATTGCTAAGGTCAAGTCTAGATTCTCAGTGTGGGCTATGGGACCCTAGAGGGGATAAGACATTGTCCCAAGGGGTGCAAAAAGCCATGGAATACAGATGACACAACTTCCAAGAGAAAGATTTGATTCAACAGTGAGTCATTTAAAGCACTGTTTTGCTGTTAAGCACAGATTCAGGAAGATAAAACTGAGATCTCAAAATCATTTCAAGTTTGTTGCAGGCCCCTGTGGGCTGCCCCACATCTTCCATTCCAGTCTTATTCCGAGGGAGGATTTATGCATTTGTCTCTAGATATTTGGCTTTCTGCTTGTTTTTCCTGCCAGTTCCAGGACCCTTGACTTCTGATAACAGCTGCCCTGCTCTTCCCTTTAAGGTGACTGCTGCTCACCCCAGGAAACTGCTAGAGCCCCATGTCAGGCACAGGACCCAGGTCAGGCCAGTCCCATAGTACCCCATGTCCTTTTACATACACATCAATTACACTCTAAAAATCTCATGTGACCCCAGCCTAATCAATGAGAATACTTCTCTGATTGACAGGAGTAAGGGTGGGTTAATCCTGATATGGGAAGTCTTTCTTGCAGTTTATAAGCTTGGGGCTGTATGTGTCTATGCTCTCACCCACCTTGGTCTTCCGTGTCCATCACTGGGAGGAAGTCCATCTTCAGCAGGAGAGAATGCGAACCACATGCACCTAGAAACACTTAGAAACACAGCAGGAAGGGGAGGAGCAGTGAGGGAAGGGGAGGGAGGCAAATGACCTAACTTTAGTCTGATCCCAGGTTGGGAGCACCTATGGTCTGTTCCTTTTTTGTTTAAGTTGGTTTCATTTGATTTGTTAGAAAAATACTGAGCACCTTCTAGGTGCCAGGCACCATCCTAGGGCCTGGACATAGAGCAGTAAACAATGCTCTCATGGAATTTACATTCTAGATTGAGTTGTGCTTCTGTCACTTGCAACAGATTGCGGAAGAATGTACATGCTAAGCATAAGGACCAGAGAGAGGGAGAGAGTCTATACTGTAAACAAAGGAGTCTGAAATTTCTTGAGCAGGGGACTCCTGTGATCTTTCACAGCAGGCCTGGCTGGAAGCAGTGACTATGAAAAGACTGGAATGGCTGGGGCTCCAATTTGCTCCATTTTTGAGATACTCTCATGAAGAGAATGTCATGGTTCCTGTGATGAAAGTCAACTTCAAAGGAAAATAAAATGCTTCCAGGAAGTGTTCCAGGCCCAGCTCTTCTGGTCCTCCCACCACCCCCAACTCCTTCTGGTTGTGTGGTTCTGCCTTCCCTGGGCTGCTCCATTTGCCTGCCCTTTGCCCATGTGCAGTACCATGACAGCTGTCTGCACGTGAAGTGCAGATGCCACTGACCAGAACATAATAGCTGAAGGGAAGGCCCACACGAGCTGCCATCTAGGCTGCCCTCTCCCTGCCCCAACCCACCCACCTAAGACCCATCCCAAGTGCTTCACTCTCTAGAAGACTCCCTTGACTGCCCCACCCAGGTAGAACTTCCTTTGGGCTCCTGCCGCTCTCGTATCTGGGCACTTGCTCATAGCAGAGGTGGCTTTTGTTTTTTTTCAGGTGATCCTCCTACAATTCAGTAGGAAGCTGTCTGAAGACCAGAGCCAGGCTCCCCAGTGTACTTGCCCCCACAGAGCCTAGCCCTGTGCCTGACACTGCAGAGAGTGTGCTCCACCCCAGTTAATTGATGAGACTGACTGTGGAGATGACTGAGGGGTAATGCTGAAGTCCTTTTCCTGGGACAGTCCTGGTTTCAGCCTATGTTATTGCCATAATCATCAGCAACATCCTCCCACTTTCAAAAGTATCTTGTGATAAAATACATTGTTACCTACTTGTCTGGAGGGCACCAAAGGAGCTGTTGTCACAGCCAAGATGAAAGGGTTCCTGATATAAAACAAAATACTTATAAAATTAAAGCCGCATTATATTGCAATTCTGTGCTCTGGTTACTTGGAACTGAATATGCTCCTTATAGAGCTCCGGAGAGACTTGCCTGCTAGGCTGCATCTGGTTCCCACACTTGCTCGAGCACATGAAGCATTAAAGCCACAGTCCAGCCTATCACAAGATCCTGGTATTGCCTCCATTTATTTCATGCCATGGGTATATAAAATAGTGCTGTTACACCCCACAAAGACTGAAAAGGCACTGGAGCTCAGTCCAGAAGCAGAAAGAGTTCAAAGGCAATCATGAACACACCAGAAATCCAGCAGATGGGGCAAACTGCTGCTTGATGATTCTTTTCAGCTCTTAGCTTGTGAGAATCTGCCTCCCAGGGGCAACCAAAAAAGAAAAAACAGCCTCACTCCATCACCCGCCCATCTCCCTCTCTACCTCTGTCTCCCCAGGGTTACAGCATCATTTTGCCACTGCTCCATACTCACTGCCTTCTGTGTAGAGGCCCTGTGAGACAAACATCTCTCCCTTGGATGGATTAAAGAGGGCCACAAATTCTTTGACACATGGCTCCCACTGGGATAGGAGGTCTATGTCCTCTCCCCTCAAATCTGGGCTGGCCTCAGTGCCTTGCTGCCCCAGGTGGCAGAAGTGGCCTTGCAGCTTCCACCTGGGCCTCTTGGAGCCTCGTGCTTCCACGTATGAGTCCAGTTGCTCTGGAGAAACCATGTGAAGAGATGCCATGGAGAGGCCCCGAGACTCCAATAAGGAGAGAAAGAGATTCCCAGGCTGCCCCTAATTGTTCCAGCTCCCAGCAGTTTAGGTCACCCCAGCTGAGTCCCTGAATATCACAAGTCATCTCTGCCAAACTGCAGATTCCTGAGCAAAATCAATGATTTTCATTGTCTTAAGAGACTAAGCTTTGGGGTGGTTTGTGGCTCAGAAGGTAAAGCGTCTGCCCACAATGCGGGAGACCTGGGTTCGATCCCTGGGTCGGGAAGATCCCCTGGAGAAGGAAATGGCAGCCCACTCCAGCACTCTTGCCTGGAAAATCCCATGGACGGAGGAGCCTGATAGGCTACAGTCCATGGGGTCGCAAAGAGTCGGACACGACTGAGCGACTTCACTTCACTTCACTTCACTTTGTTCCCTAGCAACCCATAAGCAGGGTACTCCCTCTTGGAAATAGTTATTGGTTTATCAATTCTTGTAGCCTAAGTCTGGTGCACAGTTAAGCTCTAGGACCAAAAGTGTGGATGGGGAAGGACTCAGGGGTGAGAGGAAGAGGGAACCCTGCACTGCTGCATTCCTGGTTCAGTAACCTGACAGCACAGCTGGTTAGACAGTAAAGGGGAATTTAAGAATTTTTTTAATTTAGTACTATGATTGTTTTTAGCTTCTTTTTTATGGCAAGCAAATGGTTTTGTGTTTACCATGTTGCTGTTGCTGTTGTTGCTGTTCAGTCGCCAAGTCATGTCCAATTCTTTGTGACCCCCTGGACTGCTCTGCACGCCAGGCTTCCCTGCCCTTCACTATCTCCCAGAGTTTGCTCAAACTCACGTCCATTGAGTCAGTGATGTTATCCAACCATCTCATCCTCTGTCATCCCCTTCTCCTTTTGCCTTCAATCTTTCCCAGCATCAGGGTCTTTTCCAGTGAGTCGGCTCTTCGGATCAGGTAGCCAAAGTATTGGAGCTTCAGTTTCAGCATCAGTCCTTCCAATGAATATTCAGAGTTGATCTCCTTTAGGATTGACTAGTTTGATCTCCTTGTTGTCCAAGGGACTCTCAAGAGTCTTCTCCAGTACCACAATTCGAAGGCATCAATTCTTCAGTGCTCACCCTTCTTTGCAGTCCAACTCTCACATCCATACACGACTACTGTAAAAACAATAGCTTTGACTATACAGACCTTTGTCACAAAGTGATGTCTCTGCTTTTTAATATGTTGTCTAGATTTGTCATAGCTTTCCTTCCAAGGATCAAATGTCTTTTAATTTCATGTATTTACCATAGTGAAATCAAATTATACTTAAAAAATAAATGTATGTCACACCCATTAGGATGGCTACTATGGGAAAAAAAAATAATAAGTGTTGGCAAGGATATGGAGAAATTGGAACACTTGTGCATTTCCTATAGAATGGTACAGCTGCTGTGGACAATCACCTGGCAATTCCTCAAAATTAAACATAGAATTACCATGTTATCCAGCAATCCCACCTCTGCATATATATACAAAAGAAAGCAGATTCAAACAGATATGTGTACACCAGTCTGTGTTCATAGCAGCATTATTCACAATAGCCAAAATGTGTACATAATACAAATACTCATCTACAGATACACAGATTAAAAAATGTGATATATCCGTATAATAGACTATTATTCAGCCTTTAATGGAATATTATTTGGGCTTCCCCGGTAGCTCAGTTGGTAAAGAATCTGCCTGCAGTGCAGGAGATGCAGGTTGGATCCCTGGGTCGGAAAGATACCCTGGAGAAGGAAATGGCAACCCACTCACATATTCTTGCCTGGAAAATCTGATGGACAGAGGAGCCTGCTGGGCTACAGTCCATGGGGTCGCAAAGAGTCAGATATGACTTAGGGAATAAACCACCATTCAGCCTTTAAAAGAAAGGAAATTCTAACACAGGCTACAACATGGATGAATCTTGAAGCTATTATGCTAAGTGAAATAAGCCAGACACAAAGGGGCAAATATTGTATAAGTCTACTTATATGAGTTATATGCTTTTATGAGTAATCAAACTCATACAGACATTAATTCTGGCAGCTAGCCACATTCTTCAAGGGCCCAACAGCAGAGTCATCCACAGTTAAGAGTCTTCCCAGTTTTATTCCCAGGGTCCCAGCAGCCGGGGAGCCCCTCTGGCACAATACATCTTGGGAGAGTGTCTCTCGACCTCCAGTAAGAGATCAGACTCTGGACAGGTCAGAATTAACAAGGCATTGGCCCTGCTGGGACATCCTGCAGGTTCCCAGGGGGTCCCCACCTCCTCCAATAATGGTGGGGATGCGCTCTGCCCCAGGACTCTAACGGATTCCCTCCCAGAACACTCGGGGATGGACCTGCTTGTATTACCTCAGTGTACCTGGCGGTGGAATCTGGGGGAGAAAGGTCAGGCCTCCCAGCTCCCCCAGGGTCAACCACCAGGACCGAAGGCTGACTGACGACTGCCCAGGGGTGTTTAAGCCTCCACCCCCGATGCTCTTTAGTACTTGGACGGTACTTGGACGGGGACGCAAGACACGAGCTGGAAGCTCTGTCTGCGACCTCCCCCAGGACGCAAACCTCAGCGCAGTGCTGGCGACCTGTGAGCACACATCCATATGGAGGGTAGGGTGAATTCTAGAAGATCTGCCCTTGGTAACACTTGACACAACTGAGAATGGGAGCTATTCACCAAACCAAAATGGAAAGGATTAATTGAAAGTCCAAATGAATGAGAACTACATTACCATCACCCCAACCTGTCTTTCCCACTGAGCTTCCAGAATGCTGGCAACTGGGTTTATGTCCCCCAGACAGCAGGTGGGATTTTATTCTATGTAGTAGACACCTCTGGTGCCTCCTATCCCTTCCCTTTGGGGCACCTCTGATTTCAGCTGCATAAAGTGCACTGTTTTGTAAGAGATCAGACTCACCTCATATTGGCAGTGTTTGACCTTTAGAGAGTATTAGGTCTCTCTTTGCTTTCAGTTCCAAGGCCTTCTCTAATGCTGTGTGTGTTATGGTACGAATGTTTATGTCTCCACTCCTGAAAATTTATATGTTGAAACCTAACCCTCAAGGTGATGGTATTGGGGGATGGGCCTGATTAGGTCAGGGTGGGAGGCGATTAGGTCCTGAGGGTGGAACTGTCCTCAGGAATGGAAGTAATAACCTCATAAAGAAAGCTGAGAGCTGAAGAATTGATGCTTTCTAACTGTGGTGTTGGAGAAGACTCTTGAAAGTTCCTTGGCCTGCAAAGAGATCAAACCAGTCCATCCTAAAGGAATTCAGTCTTGAATATTCATCAGGACTGATGCTGAAGCTGAAGCTTCAATACTTTGGCCACCTGATGCAAAAGAACTGACTCATTGGGAAAGACCCTGATGCTGGAAAAGATTGAGGACAGAAAGAGAAGAGTACAGCAGAGGATGAGATGGTTGGATGGCATTACCGCCTTGATGAACATGAGTTTGAGCAAGCTCTGGGAGTTGGTGATGTGCAGGGAAGCCTGGCATGCTGCAGTCCTTGGGGTTGCAAAGAGTTGGACATGACTGAGCAACTGAACCGAACCTCATGGAAGAGGCTGGAGAAAGATCCCTTCCCCCTTCTGCCAGCTGAGGACACAGTGGAAAAAGGCTAGTCTATGAATCAGGAGGCACACACCATGATGCTGCACTTCCCAGCCCCTAGAATTGTGAGCAAAGAATGTCCATTTTTGATAAGCCCCTCAGTTTGTGGCATTTTGTTATAGCAGCCCCAGTGGACTAGGAGGCTATAGGAGCTACTTATAAAAGTAGCTTGTAAGCGTGGTCAATTAACACCCCAGGGTTAATAAGACTTTATTAAGGGTTAGTAAGGCTTTACCCTCACCCAACAGGGAGATGGGAGCTGGTGTTTAAAGGCTGAAGCTTCCTGTTCTTCAGTGGTCAATTCTGGAAGGTCTCTGAAAGCTTCTAGGGAGGCCCTGGGTGGAATAAAACTCATGTTTCCCACAAGGGTGACCTCAATAACACTTGGTTATATTGGCTTTTCCTCTTGCCCTGTGTCATTCTCTTAGCTCCCTCATTCCAACTTCCTGAGATCAACTCCCAAATAAACTACCTGCTCTCAATTTTTTTTCTGAACCTCTGCTTTTGAGGGAATGCAAATTAAAATAGTCTCCATTTGAAGACACCAGAATGAAAAGCCTATGTGCTGCTCCAGCTGTTCTAGACTGGAGCCAGTGGACAGGCCTGACACAGGTCACAAAGCTTCCAGTCAGCACGTTAGTGTCTCCTCCATAAATGTGGATCAGGGCCCAGAGCTGGGATGAGAGTGAGCCAAGGGAGGCGCCCAGGGTGTCCTGTTTGCCTCTCCCGAGTCCTGGCACTGGCTGAAACAGTAGCAAAAAGCCTTAAGACTAAAACCAACACATGGAAAAAAGAAACGCTAATAACAGAAACAATGCACACAGCAGAACACAACTTTGAAAAATCCACCATATCTCCAGAAACATAATTTAGGCATTCTTCAAGAAGAAAAGGAGGAGCATTTAAAGAACAAGGAATGAAAAGTTTAGGGCATCTCTCAGAGTAGAACAAAAAGGCAGAGTAGGAAAATAGAAAAGAAAAGGAAAAGAGCATTAGAGGATTGTTCCAAGAGACAAATCATAGATGTTTCTAGAAAGAGAGCCAGAAAAAAATAAAGGGGGAGAGGATATTATCAAAGAAATAATACATAAAAATGCCCAGAACTGAAGGACATGAATCTCCTGTTTGGCAGAATACAATGTGTGTCCCGCATAGTGAATGAAAAAAGCCCCACATCAAAGCACCTCATCATGAAAATTTCAAACGGAAAGATAAAGAAAAGATTCTAGGAGCTTCCAGGAGAAAAAAAAAATAGATTACATGCAAAAGATCAGAAACCAGGATGACTTTGGATTTTTCAAGAGGAAAACAGGCAGCTAGACGACAGGAAACAATATTCTGAAGGAAAATTAAGATCCAACCTAGAATTCTGTATGCAGCTAAAGCAACAATTAAGCATGAGGAGAGAATGTAAACATTTGCACACATGCAGGGTCTCAAAAAAGTTGCTTCCTTTCTCAGGAAGCTCCTGGAGGCTATATGCCACCAAAATGAGAACAAAAGACTTCAGCTTCTGCACATGGCAGGCTAGGTCATTTGGACCAACACTCTTGCTGAAGACATCAAAGAAGGTGGATAACATAATTTTAAAATATCCTTAAAAGCACGAAACACTTAATAAGATAGACAGTAGTGAGCCAAGATCCAGGAGAGATGAGACCAGCTCTTGGGGTCACTTTGGTTCAAGGAGATTTTTCCAATCAGAAAGAAGAAGCCAAGAGACTGAACATTTCCAGTGGCCTCCAATGGGTAGGGAACAAAAGTCAGAGTCCAGGGTCAGGCCACAACAAAGATTCTGGTAAATCATCACCTGTCTTGGGCTGGTATCTGGAAAAGCTGTAGCCTAGGAGTAAGGATGGCTTGGAAATAAACCAGCTTTCACACGCAATGCAGCCTGCCTTCCATTCTTCCAAGTAATCCCCAAAACCTCAGGCCCTGAAATTGTATTCAGTGTATTTCAGATAGCTAGCAGTCCCAGGCACCTGGGAAAAACAAATAAAAACCTTTGGAGGTATAGAACAGTATCCTAGGCTTCATTAAAAAAGTTATGTCCAACACATAATCAAACTCCTAAAGTTTTTAGACACTATGATGAGCAAGAACCAGTAGAAATGATAGCCAATACAAATTAAAGCAGAACTCCCAGCACCACAATTTTCAACCATGATTGTACAACAGTGATGTGTATTTTGTTCAGAGGGGAAATGCCAAGCTTTACAACTGTAGCAGGAAGCTGAAAAACATAAAACAAATCATAGAAGATTAAAAAAAACAAAAAACAAAAAAAGAATGTGAGAGTAAACCAATTAAGACGAAGACGTGGGATCCATCAAATAGAGAATGTAACACAGGTGAAATACAAAGGAAATTCCCACAGCAATAGGGAAGGAGGATGCCAGGATGAAATCTGTACACCAGACCTTGAGAGCTATCAGTTCAGGTTGGAGCAGGAACTGGAAGGCCTCAAGAGGGTTGTTTTCAGGAGGAAAAATGTGGAGCAGGAAAAAAAATAGAGTGGAGTTGATAGATTCTCTAATGTATTTCCCATATGAAAAATTGAGTTGAAAGTTGTCATACAAAGTTACTGGAAATTGAGAATTCCTCTGCAGTCCAGTGGTTAGGCCTTGGTGCTTTCACTGCCTAGGGCACAGGTTCAATCCCTGGTTGGGGAACTAAAATCCCACAAGCCACACAGCACAGCCCTCCCCAAAAAAGTTATTGGGTATTATGAAAATATTTAGCCAAAGATTTGAAGAAAGTCAAGGAAAGAGGGAGAGGTGAGGAAGAGGGAGGGAGAGAGAGAGCACAAGAGATGGGACAGAGGCAGTCAATAGGAAATATTTAAAATTTTAAAATCAGGAAAGAGTGGTGTTACCACAGGATTTTATTTGTTTATGAGTCTAATATCTCACACAGCTTCTTTGATCTATGGGTTATTTAGAAGTGTGTTAGTTTTCTAATATTTGGGAATTTCCTGCCTTCCTTGGATTAATATTTCTTTATGATGATGTAATTTTCTCTATTGTCTTCTTAGCTTTACTTCTTTTTGTTAATTTTTAACAGTTTCTCTAGAGTTAACAACATGCGTCCTTAACTTAGAAGGTCTATTGAGAGTCATTATTGATACAGAGACAAAACATCAGACTTCCAGCTTTCCCTTCTCATCTTATGTGTGATACTTCACAAATCTAAGAACCTTAACAACACAGTAATTCCATATACTTGCCCTCCTGTTCTCTGAGCAATCATTGTCATATCTTTTACTTCTACAAGTCTTATAAACCCCAGCTGACAGTTTCTATTGTTTATTTTTATCATCATTTATCTTTTAAGTAAATGACAGGAAGAAAACACAGTCTTTTATGTTTACTCACTTACTTGCCGTTTCCAAGGCTCTCCATACCTTCTTGTATATCCAGAAAAAATGATAATGCTATTTTGATTAACAAATTAATCACTCTGGTTAATTTTAAAAATCCCACCATTGAGGGTATGGGTCAAACAAAGACCCTACTTTGGAAGTTTTAACCTATCTCAGTTGAACTGTGAAAGGACCTGCTCTAAGTCAGGGCCCTCTAGAAACCACAGGGAAGAAAAAAAAACTATTTTGATTTTGCAATAGTTACTGTCTTAAAAATAATATACAGCTGTTAAGGGTTTCCCTGGCGGTCCAGTGGTTAAGAATCCACCTTGCAATACAAGGGACACTGGTTCGATCCCTGGTCCAGGAAGATCCCGCATGTTTCGGAGCAATTGAGCCCACCTGCCACACCTACTAAAGCCCATGTGCCTAGATCCCATGCTCCACACAGGAGAAGCCACTGTGATGAGAAGCTCTCACGCCACAACTAGAGAAAACCCCTGTGCAGCAACAAGGACCCAGTACAGCCAAAAACAGATATTTAAAAATAATTATAATATACAGCTATTAAGAAGATTGGTAATAAAAGTCTGTGTAACAATTATAATAAGAATTGTCATTTATTGACTATCGACCTACCCCATGTTGTTGGAAATGGACACTCAATGGGAACTGAACCTTGCTCAGATGCCAGGGGTAGGGAGGAAGTGGAGGTGAGCACACAAATTCAATTCTGACAGTAGATACATGGTGGTTTTCTCATGCAATAGCCTGGAAATGTGTATGACACACAAATATTAGTGTTAGTTGCTCAGTTGTGTCCAACTCTTTGTGACCCCATGGATTATAGCCCACCTGGCTCCTCTGTCCATGGAATTCTCCAAACAAGAATACTAGAGTGGGCAGCCATTCTGCTCTCCAGGGGACCTTCCAGACCCAAAGATAAAATCTGAGTCTCCTGCATTGCAGGCAGATTGTTTACAGTCTGAGTCACCAGGGAAGGCACAAAGCTAAGCCCCAAAAAATGTCATGGTCACATATAAAGTATGATTAAAATTAGGATAAAAAATACTATGCACTATGATTGTGTTTGGATAGACTTTTCTCTAATTTCCCCATTTTTAAAAATCAGAGAGCATTAAAATCTATAGGAGCACAAACAGATTTTCTTCTTGATGTAATCAGAGAGATTGAAAAATGATTGAAAAGAAGAAAAATCACAGACTGTTAGCTTTATTTAAAAAATTATTTTCTTCTTTCTCTGCTTTGGCTACAATGCAAATAGTTTCATTTTTTTCCTGATTATATAATTTTATCAAGCATGCTCAGCTGGTCAGTCATGTCTGACTCTTTGAGACCCCATGGACTGTAGCCCGCCAGGCTCCTCTGTCCATGGGATTCTCCAGGCAAGAATACTGGAGTGGGGTGCCATTTCCTTCTCCAGGGGATCTTCCCAACCCAGGGATTGGACCTGCATCTCCTGCATTGCAGGCAGGTTCTTTACCACTGAGCCAGCTGGGAAGCCCCATAAACATTCAGATATATACATAAAAGTTCAAAAATCAAATAAACAACCTGATTAAAAATGGGCAAAGGACTTGAATAGACATTTCTCCGAAGAAGATATCAGTTCAGTTCAGTTCAGTCACTCAGTTGTGTCTGACTCTTTGCGACCCCATGAACTGTAGCACGCCAGGCCTCCCTGTCTATCACCAGCTCCCGGAGTTCACTCAGACTCACGTCTGTCGAGTCAGTGATGCCATCCAGCCATCTCATCCTCTGTTGTCCCCTTCTCCTCCTGCCCCCAATCCCTCCCAGCATCAGAGTCTTTTCCAATGAATCAACTCTTTGCATGAGGTGGCCAGAGTACTGGAGTTTCAGCTTTAGCATCATTCCTTCCAAAGAACACCCAGGGCTGATCTCCTTTAGAATGGACTGGTTGGATCTCCTTGCAGTCCAAGGAACTCTCAAGAGTCTTCTCCAACACCACACTTGAAAAGCATCAATTCTTTGGCGCTCAGCTTTCTTCACAGTCCAACTCTCACATCCATACATGACCACTGGAAAAACCATAGCCTTGACTAGATGGAATTTCCTCTACTCCTTAGAAGAAATGGAGTAGCCATCATGGTCAACAAAAGAGTCCGAAATTCAGTACTTGGAAGCAATCTCAAAAATGACAGAATGATCTCTATTCGTTTCCAAGGCAAACCATTCAATATCACAGTAATCCAAGTCTATGCCCCAACCAGTAATGCTGAAGAAGCTGAAGTTGAACGGTTTTATGAAGACCTCCAAGACCTTTTAGAACTAACACCCAAAAAAGATGTCCTTTTCATTATAAGGGAGTGGAATGCAAAAGTAGGAAGTCAAGAAACACCTGGAGTAACAGGCAAATTTGGCCTTGGAATACGGAATGAAGCAGGGCAAAGGCTAATAGAATTTTGACAAGAGAACGTACTGGTCATAGCAAACAACAACACAAGAGAAGACTCTACACATGGACATCACCAGATGGTCAACACCAAAATCAGATTGATTATATTCTTTGCAGCCAAAGATGGAGAAGCTCTATATAGTCAGCAAAAAACAAGACCAGGAGCTGACTGTGGGTCAAATCATGAGCTCCTTATTGCCAAATTCAGACTTAAATTGAAGAAAGTAGGGAAAACCACTAGACCATTCAAGTATGACCTAAATCAAATCCCTTATGATTATACAGTGGAATTGAGAAACAGATTTAAGGGACTAGATCTGATAGATAGAGTGCCTGATGAACTATGGAATGAGGTTCATGACATTGTACAGGAGACAGGGATCAAGACCATCCCCATGGAAAAGAAATGCAAAAAAGCAAACTGGCTGTCTGGGGAGGCCTTACAAATAGCTATGAAAAGAAGAGAAGCAAAAAGCAAAGGAGAAAAGGAAAGATATAAGCATCTGAATGCAGAGTTCCAAAGAATAGCAAGAAGAGATAAGAAAGCCTTCCTCAGCGATCAATGCAAAGCAATAGAGGAAAACAACAGAATGGGAAAGACTAGAGATCTCTTCAAGAAAATTAGAGATACCAAGGGAACATTTCATGCAAAGATGGGCTCGATAAAGAAGATATACAAATAGCTAATAAACAGAGGAAAAGATGCTCGACATCACTAATCATAAGGAAAATGCAAATCAAAACCACAATGCAATGCTATTGATACTTCAGATCTGTGAGAATGGCTGTTATCAAGAAAACAAACAATAACAAGTGTTGGTGAGGATGTGGAAAGTTTGCAACCCTTGTCCATTTTTGGTGGGAATATAAAATGGTGGAGTCATTGTGTAAAGCAGGATGGCAGTTCTTCCAAAAAAAGTTAACAAAATTATATAGTAAACATCAATTCCATTTCTGAATATATACCCCAAAGAATTGAAAGTAGACACAAATGGATATTTGTATACTCATGTGCATAGCAACCTTATTCACAATAGCCAAAAGGTAGAAGTAAACCCAAGTGTGTTAATTTGCTAAGGGCTGCCATAACAAAATGCTACAGACTGGGTGACTTAAATAGCAGAAATTTCTTTTCTCAGTTTTGGAGGCTGGAAGTCTAAGATCAAGCTGTCAGTAGGGTTGGTTTCTCTTGAGACCTCTCTCATTGGCTTATAGATGGCCACCTTCTTGCTGTGTCTTCACATAGGCCTTTTGCACTCAGTTTCTTGGACTAGGGTTTTATACCCATGACTTCATTAACTCCATTACCTCTTCAAAGTCCTATCTCAAAGGCAGTCACATTAGGGATTATGAATTTTGAGGAGACACAATTCAGTCCATGACACCAAATGACCGTCAGTGGATGGATGGATACACAAAAAGGCTATATATACATGCGATGGAATATTATTCAGCCTTAAAAAGGAAATTCTGACACATGCTACATGGATAAACCTTGCAGACATTATGGTAACAGACATAAGCCAGTCACAAAAGGACAAACACTACGATTCCACTTACATGGGGGATCTGGAGGAATTAAATTCATAGAGACAGAAAGTAGAATGCTGGCTGCCAAGGGCTAGGGGAAGGGGAGACTGGGGAATTATTGTTTAATGAGTACAGAGTTTCAGTTTTGGAAGATGAAAAAGTCCTGGAGATGGATGATGGTGATGTGGTTGCACAACAATGTGAATGTGCCTCATGCCACTGAATTCTACACTTACAAATAGTTAACATGGCATGTTCTACGCTGTGTATATATACCACAATGAAAAATGTGCAAGTACTTCCCTGAGACAGTAATCATTAAAACTAGGGAACTGGACTTCTCTGGTGGACCAGTAGATTAGAATCTGCCTGCCAATGCAGGGGACACGGGTTTGATCCCTGGTCTAGGAAGATCCCACAGGCGGTAGGGCAACTAAGCCCATGGGCCACAACTACTGAGCCTGTGCTCTAGAGCCCAGGAGCCACTATTGAGCCCACAGACCACAACTGCTGAAGCCCATGCACCCTAGAGCCTGTGCCTTGCAACGAAGATTAGCTCCTGCTTGCTGCAACTAGAGAAAGCCTGCAGCAGCAATGCAGATCCAGAACCTCCAGAAATTAATTAATTTAAAAACACACAAAAACTTGGGGAACTCATCTTTTCATGCATCTTTACACTTACATGTATATATATTATGTGTTTTTTGTCCTCATAGAAATCCTTTTAATTTCAAAATATTTTATTATCGTATGATATTTCAAATGTATAGAGAATCATAATGCAGATGCCCATGTACCCACCACTCACGTTTAGAAAATGTTTTGTATTTTCCCATTCTTGCTTGAGAGCTTTTATAAAAGTCTCTTATCATGTAATATTCAGTACCTAAAATATTCTGTGTGTATAAAATTAAATTGCACACTTAAGAACCTAGCACAACACCCAGTCTTGGAACTAGGCCCTGTGGATACCTTCGAATCCACCTGTGTCCAACACCATGTCATGGCATCCCCCTGCCTCTGCCTACCTGCACCCCGTCCCCTGCCACCAAGAAACACTGTTCTGACTTTTGTGTTTATTCTTCTCTTGCTTGTCACATATGTATCTAGCTGTATTCTGGCCACTTCTTGCTGCCTGAAAACCTGTCTCAAAACAGTGATTTAAAGCATCAAGCATTTAATTATATCTCATGATTCTGTGTGTCAGGAATTCAAGCAGGGTTCTGGTAGGAGATTCTTCTATTACAAAGAGTGGATGGGCTGGGCTGAAAGGCCTACATGGGCTCTGCACAAGTCTGGAGGCTTGGTGGAGATGGATGGGTAGAAGGCTGGGTTCAGCTGGGACTGTTTACTGGAGCCAAACCTCCTGAATAACTGAGTCTGGGTAGTCAGACTTTTCCTAGGGTAGCTCAGGGCTCTCAGTGTCCCAAGAAAACCAAATAAAGCTATAAGACTTCTTATGACTTAGTCTAGAAGTCTGGAATGTCACCCTGCTGTAGTCTATTGCTCAAGCAAATCTCTAAGGCCAGCCCAGATTCAGGAGGAAGGGAATTTTCTCCACCTCTTGATGGGAGGATTAGAGAAGAATTCTTGGCCATATTTAATCTATCACAACAGCCCCTAGACTATGTTTTTAGTATTTTTATTGCCAGATGGTGACAGGGGTCCTGTACATGCTGAGCATTCCATAGCAAATGTCACCTTCTCAATTAGGCTTATCCGGATATCTTGTTTTTCTTCCTTTCATTAAAAAAAAAAGTTTTATAATGGAAAATTTCCAACATAGAAAAACGTACAACAGATCCATCACGCTGCTTCAATGATCATCAGGTCATGGCCAATCTTGCTTTCACACCCCCACCTATTATTTCCCCCCACTCCCATATTATTTTGAAATAAAGGCTTTTTTGTCTATAGATAATTGAATATTATTGTTTTTCTAAAAGACAGGTTATTTTTTAAAAATAACCACAGTATATTATTTCATATTCTAAAGTGAAGTTGCTGAGTTGTGTCTCACTCTTGGCAAACCCATGGACTGTAGCCTACCAGGCTCCTCTGTCCATGGGATTTTCCAGGCAAGGGTACTAGAGGGGGTTGCCATTTCCTTCTCCAGGGGATTTGCCCAACCCAGGGATCGGACCCGGGTCCACCACATTGCAGGCAGACGCTTTACCATCTGAGCCTTCTAAAAGCCACAACAATTCCTTGATATCAATGTATGTTCAAGTGTGTGCAAATTTCCAGTTGTCTCCTACGTGTCATAAATGTGTATTTTTTTCTGCACCAACTCTCCCTTTTTTAAATGTGCATGTATTTTAAAGTTTATTGGAATTGGAATCCAAATGAGGACCATATGTCACTATTGATTGATATTTCTTCTTCTTTTTTGGCCATGCCACATGCATGACACGTGGGATCTTAGTTCCCTGACCAGGAATCGAACCTGTGCCCCCTGCAGTGGAAGCCCAGGGTCCTAACCACTGAACCTTCAGGGAAGTTCCTAATCGATATTTCTTGAATCTCTTTATCTATTGGTTTCTCTCTTATGTCTTTTTTCCTTGCAACTTATTTGTTAATGAAACCAGGTTGTTATCCATATAAAACAATTGATAGCATCTTAGATTAGAAACACAGGAATATTTTTGCTTTATGAAACCCAGAAAGTTTTCCAGGTTCTCCAATTTTTCACTTAACAAGCATAATACAGTTTCTTGGCACTTTTTGCTTCCTCAGCACAAATTTCTCCCTTATTCCTTCTTCATTGAATCTTGACCTTGTTCAATATGTTCCAAGGGAAATTAACTATAATATTAGCTTTAAAAGTGAGCTTGACTGGGGAAAAGGCAAACCCATCCCTCATTTCCAGGATTGATTAAGCAATGGGACATTTGAGCCCATTCTGACTAGTGGGACTTGAGAGATTTGTCATTGCGGTTGAGAATTGACTCAGAAAGCCTTTCTCGAGGAAGCTTGCACTCATGTGACTATTGTCAGCCTCTCTTCTGAATATTCATTGGAAGAACTGATGCTGAAGCTGAAGCTCCAATACTTTGGCCACCTGATGTGAAGAGTTGCCTCATTGGAAAAGACCCTGATGCTGGGAAAGATTGTGGGCAGGAGGAGACAGGGGCAACAGAGGATAAGATGGTTAGATAGCATCACCAACTTAATGGACATGAGTTTGAGCAAACTCTGGGAGATTGTGAAGGACAGGGAAGCCTGGCGTGCTACAGTCCATGGGGTTGCAAAGAGTCGGACATGACTGAGCAACTGAACAACAATTCCTGACCGCAAGAAGGCACAGACTTAGGATGAAGTTGGCATTATGGACCACAGAGGAGAGCGATGGAAACCCCATGAGTCCTTGGCATCATAGTGGAGCAGTGGATCAACTGGTCATGCCTCTGGATTTCCCAGTTACATAGTCAATAAATCTTATTGTGTAAGCCAGTTTGATCTGGGCAATATGACTGGGAGCCTAGAATATCCTAACTGATACAAAGGCCATTCTGATGAGTCCAGTCCCCCTGTCTGGCTTCTTGTCTTGTCACTTCCCTCTACCTTCCCTTTTGCAACCAGAATAGGCTACTCACCATTTCCCACACTCCCCTGCGATTTTTTCCCCTATGACTTTGCCCAAGCAGACCTTATGGATGAAACATTTTCCCCAGCTTTGTTTCCTCTCTATCTCCCTGTCAAAACTTTTCCCACTCTCCCAGGTTCCATTTCAATTATCGTTTCTCCCTGAAGCTTCTCCCCAAATGCTCCCCCACCTCCGCCTCCCTCTTCTGAGTTTCCTCTTTGAATTCCTGTTGCATTAGGTGTGCCCCTTTTCTAGCATTGAAGGAAGAGTTGCCTTGCTTTACAAATGCTTATATACTTGATCCCTCTCCCCTACTAGACTTTAACCCCGCCAAGTGCAGGGATAATTTTCTTTCATCTCTATCCCTGAAGAACCTAGCACAGAGCCTGAGACAGAGAAAGGCGTCCCTCACATACAAAAAATTTCCATTTCTAGTGTGCCTTCATAAGTCCAACAAAGTCAGCTTAGGTACCCAACTAACACAACTGACTATATGGTACTGTACTGTAATAGTACTATAATAGTAATAAAAATAAAAACTGTACTGTAATAGTACTTACAATACTTTTCACACAAATAATACATAAGAAACACACAAAAATAAAATACTTTTAATCTTATAGTATAGCACCTTAAAAAGTACAGTAGTACAGTACAACAGCTGGTATGTCTTAGCAGTACCAGCTACATCACTGCTGCTTTTACACTTGCTTCCAGACATCCTGGGCTTGAAATAAAGATACTGTACTACTATACTCTAACAGTACTGTACAGTAAAGTACACTAAAGTACAATCACTTGTAGAGGGTGCACGCATGTGACAATGTATGCCAGACACAGATGTTCGCATCTTTGAAAGTTCGCAACTCGAAGGTTCTTGTGTAGGGCACTTGTGCTGAGTTGAACAGCAACAATACCAAATGCGGTTGCTTCTTTAACTTATGTGACTCCAGTCAGTTGTTTCCTATGAAGGCTCAGTGACTTTTTAAAGAAATTGTTATGTCTCCAATTTACAAGTAACATATGTAAACACATTTTGAAAGTGGGGAAGTCAGATTCAACTGAAGGCAGTATCTTCCCCCAAGTTCCAACAAAAGGCCAGGTGGCCCCTTGTGAAACTTGTTTAACCACACCTGACCAACTAGAGCAAATGTTGCAACTGTTAACAAAATGTCTTCAGAAAGGTGATTTTGGAAGTGCTGAGTTTCAGAAAGACTCAGACTGAGGAAAGACCAGGTAACTTTAAGAAAAGGGTGGTTTGAACACCATCCCTGGTGTCAGACAGATCCCGGTTTCAGTACTGGTTATGTTCCAGATATATCACCTTGGGCAAATTCCTTCCACTCTCTGGGAGCTCAGCTCCCTCACTAAGAAAATGGGAAGGGGGAATAATAGTGCGTACTCAAGAGGGCGTTGTGAATAGGAATGAAGCAGTGCATGCCCAGTGTCCACACATAGTCAGTGCTCGGCAAAAATGTACCTGCCATTAACAACAAGGAGGGTGATCCTCAAGGGATGGGAGGGGAAAGCAGTGGAAAGTAGGAATAATGGGGACGGGATAGTGTGAACTGGGGAGGGAACATCTAAGTAGACCTTTTTGTATAGCTCTGACTCTTATGTTTTGCCATAATAAGTATTTACGACTGGGAGCTGGAGGGCTTACATGAAGTATGAAAGTGAAAGTGAAATCGCTCAGTCGTGTCCGACTCTTTGCAACCCCATGGACTGTAACCTGCAACCCCAGGCTCCTCCATCCATGGGATTTTCCAGGCAAGAGTACTGGAGTGGGTTGCCATTTCCTTCTCCAGATCTTCCCAACCCAGGGATCGAACCCGGGACTTCTGCATTGCAGGCGGATGCTTTACTGTCTGAGCCACCAGAGAAGCTGAGTTTATACATGAAGTTTATACATGAAGTATAAACACTAACAAATGAATCAAATTCCATTATAGGTTATTAAAGTAATTGTGGAAAATAGCATTTTTACTGAATACTGTAAGTCTTATGACAAAGATCTGTCCACAAATACTGGACTCTAGTTAATAAATCTGTTATAGGCATATGTAACTACTTTATGATACTAGGGTCAAAGAAACCAGTGAATTGAGCCACATTCTCTCTGTCAAAGAAAAAAAAGTTTAAGAATAAAGAAAAGGGGAAGGTTAGAATGGATCTTGTGGTGTGGATGAGAGTGGAGACAATAGACATATGGAAATAAACATACTGACGTCCCCACTCTCACTCAAACTACAGGATTCATTCTAGCCCAGATACAGAAGTAAACATAGATGTGTGTGTACATGGGTTAGTATGCATGCTTGTAATTCCTAGCTCTGTCCACTGGGAGGACCTAGAAGCAAGAACACCCCAACAGTCATAAGCACATCTAGCCCTCGGATCTTGATTTCTAATACCATTGTCCAGTAAAGGAACCAGGGCTTCTTGAAGTAATGGTTGATTCCATACCAGGGCAGGGTAAACACAAGGTAAACCTGTAATATCCCATGGTGTCAGGAAATAGGAAAGTGCTTGAAAAAGGGTGGGACTAATGGGAAGATGCACAGCAAATGTTCCAGGGGAAAAAAATGTGCAACAGAAATGAACCTGTGATTTAAGTTCAAAACTCTCAAATACTGTCATAATGAAAGGAATAGGAGAAAAAATGTTGAGAAGTTCTACTGAAAAGCTACTAAGTTTGAAAGTCACTTCAGTCATGAATCATGAGGAGGCTCATTATGATGTACACTCAGGCTGTATAAAGAGGAAACTTGAAACTTAATTTGGCAGTTTTTCTTGGTAATGCTTGAAGTTACAAATAATAATGAAAAACCATTAAAAATCATTACTCTTTCAAGTGGTTTGAAGTATCTATAAAATTCACATTTAAAAATGGCAAAGAGCACACACAATCGTTCATGCCAGAGTTATTTTGTCTGAAGCTGCCCACGGGATCATAAAATAAGCCAGCAGAAAAATTTGAAGATCACATTAGAAGAACTCTGTAATCATCTTTGAAAATGCTTCCCAGTGCCAGAGGAAGTCAGTTTGCATTCTTAAAGATCAGCCATGACCTCAAAAAAGCACTTTAGTGTACAAGTCATTTGGAATTATTACCTTCAATGAGCTTAATATTTTCCTCTATGCTATCAGTGTATTCATTTCCACTTAAGAGCTGAGTGCCAAAGGTTAAGTGGCAGTGAACAAAGAGCCAGGTTCTGGACTAAGATTGCCTGGGTTCAAATTCCTCATCTGCCCCTTCTAGCTGTGTGATCCTGGGCAAATGATGCAGCCTCTCTGGGCTTGCATTTCTTTATATGCAAAACTGGGGCAATTAAAAAAACCAACCCACCATCATAGGGTTTATCATAAAGATTCAAAATGCTTAGTATGGTCCTATTGCATATGGTGATAATAAAAGATTAATAATAAATAGGGTTTGGGGGTTTTGTGTGGGTTTTTGTTCGGGTTTTTTGTTCAACCTGAACATGTTTTGCTTCTTATTCTAGGTAATTCAGATACAATTTTAAAATATTATATTTACCTTTTAACTTTCTATCATTTATTCAACAAATATTTATTGGGCACTACAATTTGGCAGGCACTGTTGTAGGGGTCTGGGATAACGCAGTGAACAAAACAGTCCAGGTCCTGCCCTCACAGAGCTGATGGTGTACCACCGGAGACAGCCAATAAATAGGGAAATAAAGGAAAAGCTCCATTCGGCAGGTGCTTGTAAGGGAACAGCTCTGCCATAGGCCATGTGGACAAGGTCAACTGCAGTCAGACCCTAGTCTCAGATCAACGCCCTGACCCTCCCAGGAACATGGTAAACAGCTTTGTGAGGAGCTGTCCTGAGGCTACTGGTCACCCACCTCCCAATCTTGAGGGGCTGCCTCAGAAGGTAGTTTCTGGTCCCTCTCCTTGCTTCCTGAGAGGCATGGGACTTCCAACCTTGCATCACTGAGGGTACAACTGAGGGTGATACAATCATTTAGTTGGAGTATGGAGCCGACCCCACCACGACAGGGCAACCCACCACTTGTCATCTGTCTTCCCTGGTTTGGTGCCATCCTGCAGGGACTGGGGATGCAGGAAGCTGACATCATGCTGGGATCTCCCTACCCTTCGAAGTAATAAACTCTCTGCATCCACCTTGGGCTTTGTTTCCTCCCCATCCCAATCGATGGCAGAGTGGCAAGTCCCACCTAGCAGCTATGGCAGTAGATACCATTTAGGGACTGCCTGACCACTTGACAGAGCTAAGGACCATGAGGAGATTAAAACAAAGGTAATGGAGAGAGACTTTGAGGCTATTAGGCAGACCAGGGACAGGTCCACCAAGGTGATAGGTGAGCTCATCTGGGGAAACAGAGTAATAGGAGGAAGGAACAGCAGTGTGAAGTAAAGTGAGACAGGAGGCGGAGGATAAATGAAGTTAGGGGAGCGGGCAGGGGCTGATTTACCTTCTCCAAGATCCCCTGGAGAAGGAAATGGCAACCCACTCCAGTATCCTTGCCTGGAAAATCTCATGGACAGAGGAACCTGGTGGGCTGCAGTCCATGGGGTCTCAAAGAGTCGGGCATGACTGAGCAATTAACACTTACTTACTTACTTTTGCAGGTCTGAGGATAGCTTGAGTTTTCAAGTGTTAAGAAGGCAAGTGGTATACAGCTGACGCTTGACCAACACAGATTAGGGCCACTGACCCTTCAAGTAGTCAGAAATCCGCAGAGGTGTCAGTTCCATGTGCACAGATTCAATGCACAGCAGAGTGTGTAGCCCTGGAGGTATTTTTTTGTAACACATCGGCATATAAGTGGTCCACACAGGTGAACATTGTTATTCAAGGGTCAATTATAATCTGATTTGTAGTTTTCAAAAGACTATCATCCAAAAAAGAGGAAAAAAAACACATAAAATGAAAAAAGGATGTCCCAAACTATGGCAACCCACTCCAGTATTCTTGCCTGGAGAATCCCATGGACAGAGGAGCCTGGTGGGCTACAGTCCATGGGGTCACAAAGAGTTGGACATGACTGAAAGCAGGGGCCTAGCACTCTGGTGAAATATGCTCAGAGTACTAGGAGTCTGATGCTAGGAGCAGCAAGGTGGGGAAGAGATAATCTACCCTTGTAGGAGTTGGGCTTGAACTCTGAAACCAGGAGCCACAGGAAGGATTTGAGACTTCCCAGGTGGCTCAGACGGTAAAGCGTCTGTCTACAATGCGGGAGACCCAGGTTCAATCCCTGGCTTGGGAAGATCCCCTGGAGAAGGAAATGGCAATCCACTCCAGTGCTATTGCCTGGAAAATCCCATGGACAGAGGAGACTGGTAGGCTACAGTCCATGGGGTCGCACAGAGTCGGACTGAGCTTCTTCAGTCACTCACACACGCATACACAGCCCTATCAAGACTCACTCTAGATAAGATTTAAATTAGGATCACTTAGGGTGCTGTATTGAGAGACTGTGTCTGTTGGTCAGGGGAAAGGGGGACAAGAATGGAAACTGGAGTTCGAATCAAATCGAATTGGAGGTTACTGCCATAATCCACGGAAGAAACCATGGCCAATTTGTCCGTGGCAGCCTTCCCTCCACGATTTTGGCAACTGAAGCTCAGAGAGAGTCTCTTCTGTGAAATGTGCTTAGGATGGATAAAAATAATGTATATAAATAATTTAGCACAGCATCTAACATATATTAAACCTATTAAATAGTAGCTACTACTGGCTTTGCCAGTTTCATTCCTGAAGCCTCTGCACCTACCTTGAGAACTGCTCTTACAGGTTCTTGTGTCTTTAAAAAATGCAAATACAATCTTATCTCTCTCTACTTAAAAACCTTGAAGTGCCTTCACCCTGTGGAATGCAGAAAATCTACCTTCCTGGTCACAGCCTACTGAGTGGTCCATCGTCTGGCCTTGACCTTCCTCTCCAATCTCAGGGCCTGCCTCTCTCCTGGCTCAAAGACACTGGCTTTCCTTCTCTCCCTCTGACCCCTCAGATGGTTGTCACCATCAGCTCATCTCTTCATGAGGCTGGTTTCTCTTCCATTCAGTTGCAGCTCAACAATGACCTTCACTAACTGCCTTATCTAACATAAGGCGTCCACCCCTCACCGACCAGTCCCTAGCACATTGCTGTTTTAGGTCCTTCACAACCTGCCACTATTGGAAATTATTTGGTTTGCTGTCCCTCTCCCCAACTAGAATGAAATCTTTGTGAAACTAGGAACCTTGCCCATTTTCCCCAGGACCTAGCATATTGTAGATGCTCAATGTATTTCTAGGATCTCAAATGCAGGGAAGGACATTACTTGATTAACTTAAGCCTAGCTAAAGTATTAAGACACTAGCCCAGGTTATCTATAAATCTTCTATACATGGAATTAAAATGGGGACCTACCTATATTTACAGGTATGATTCATAGAATATTATAAGCATTCACAATATGGTAACATATGAAGGCTTTGACATAATGAATTTTCCAGGTTGCTGAGGTTTTCTTCTTTAAGCACCAACATTTCCCTGGATGGCAACATTCCTAAAACAGAGTCTGTGTTGCCCCAGCTCCTAAGATCAAGTAAATGAAATTTCATTTTCCCTTCCTTATGAACATTCCTTATTGTAAGAGGCCGAAGTGAAAGAGCAGCCCTGAGGGATTACTGAGGTGTGACATTTATGACCATCTGCTCCAATCCTCAATGACTGCATGGTCCCGGAGCCTGCAGCTTTTTCCTTTTAAATATTCTTCCTCTACCTTGACAGGCTGTTATCCTCAAAATTACTGCTATTCCTGTCAGTATCTCCCCTCCCCTTTCTTATAAATGTGTTAGGGGAAGCATACTAATTGAAACCGCCCACCCTGGCCAGGCACCATAGTAGCCATTTACATGAGCTGTTTTATGACAGGAGATCCTGATAAGGAATACGGAACTAATGAGCCACCACCAACTGGACGAGTTTGGGAAAGGTCGAAAGGAGACACTGCATGTCCGTCCACTTCCCGGAATCCCTCTCGCTAGCATCCATCTTGGCTGAGCGATGCATGTGCCACCAGGAAAGACTCTGAATTAGAATGATTGGCCAAAGACCACCCTGAAACTAATCCCGTCACCATAAAACCCGACATTGCAGGCCACACGGCAGAGCAGTTCTCCTGGGTTCCCTTACCCTACTGCTCTCTACCCGGGTGCCCTTTCCCTATAAAATCTCTTGCTTTGTCAGCACATGTGTCTCCTCGGACAATTCATTTCTGAGTGTTAGACAAGAGCCCAGTTTCGGGCCCTGGAAGGGGTCCCCCTTCCTGCAACAGAAAGAAGAGGGTGAGGCAGGTGTGCAGTGGGAGGCAGGATGCAGTGGTGAGTAGGGTGGCCTGGGACACCTGGTGGGGGGACGTGGTGAGGAGAGGACTTGCGAGGCATCCTCTTCCTGATCCTGGATGCTACACTCACAGGGTAACACTTACCTCAGACTCACAGGTCACAAAGATCAAATGAGATAACAAAAAGTGACAATATTTTGCAAACTAGGAAGTTCTAGGAGTGTAACACATTATTATTCATTATCATTCAAAGTTCCCCATGGGGAATCACAGAAAACTTTTTAAGGCACAAATATAGCTGGATGGCCTACAAGGTTGCTAGTTCATACCTTACCTGGAGCAGAGAAGCAGTGAAGAGTTTTGGCTTAAAACTTACCTTCCTGCTCCCAGGAAGGTTGTTGTTCTTTAGTCAATAGAGTATTCTCTACCCAAAGAAGGTAGCAGTCTATGTTTGAAAAGCTGTGGAAGTGTAGGTGAAGTTGTGACTGAAACAATTTAACAGAATTACAAAAGAGAGGGCCATGCTATTTTATTTTTGGTTGCCCTTCTCAGTTTGTGGGATCTTTCTTCCATGACCAGGGATCGAACTTGGGCCCTTGGCAGTGGAAGTGCAAAGTCCTAACCACCAGACCGCCAGAGAATTCCCTGAGTGGTGTTATAGGAAAATATAATAAACTATATACTATGTGTCTAAAATCCAAGGCCTCTGAAGAAGGTCTAGCTCCACCAACCCGTTTTAATAGAAAATCATTATTTGCTGTGTTTGGTAAGGATTACAATTAAACTATCTACTAAAATTTAACAGACAAGGAAAAGGTAGCCAACAGAAAACTAAACTAGGTTAATTTGTAGAGAAATGACAGGTATGCATAATTCCCTTTAAAGAGACAGCCTTTATTTGAAGGATTTTTACACTAAAGAATTCAAAAAGTGGTAGGTTTTTGGAACTTACTGACCTGTATTGAAAAGGAACTGTTGACAAACGTTCACCAGAAATAATCTGAACAAGCAAGAAAATATAGTTAATACTGCTGGAAATCGACTAAAAAAATTCCAGGACATACAGTTTCTCTGACATAACAATACTTCACAGACACGAGACTGCCTGTTACTTTTCTAAACGCTCAGTGGTATAGTTAACAATATTCAATCACTTGTTCTTTCCTGAATATATAAAAATTAAAATACCAATTAAAAAACTAATATATTCTTCTCTTTAAATGTTTCTTACAGATACAATTTCCATATTTTCAGTCAATAGTGGTGTGGCTTAAGAGATATTTCATTCACAAGTCAAACAACAATCTACCCAAAGGGAACTGATAGTCTTTAGGCTCGTAGTGCAAATGAAGAGTTCAGGAATGCAGCAACTGACATTTCTAAAATACAAAACAGATCGAATTCTTAGGAGATACATGCAATAAGCTCTACTAAGCAGCTGGCCACAGAACGAGAACATTGGATCATGTCACTGGTGATTTCAATGGGATGCCAGGTATTTCCAAACTCAACTCGAACTCTCATCTTAGGCTTTGTATTTTGCTTTTCCAGTTTCGCTAATGACACACACGTGCTATAAAATAAAAATTGAGACATTTACATTAGGAAAGTATCATCTGAAGTGAAAGGCAAGAACAATATTTGGCATGTCTTCTATGAATAGTATTATGCTGCAGGGGTTTTAGTGAAACCAACAGAGGTCTGTGTGCCTTCCCTATCTTCCTCATCCATGCTCACAAATGCATTCTCCAGATTCCTGCCTCCAGAGGAGGAGGTGGGTATTTGAAGCAGAGTGACTTAAGAGACAGAAACTAGTTCCTTTCTTTCTTATGATCATATCCATCATCTGAAATAATAATGGGACGGTAATTGTCTATTAAAGCTGTTCAACTGTTGAGCCAGCAAGAAGTGTTGCCCTCGCCTGGCCAAGTTCCAGCTCTAAGGACGCCTGTACTTGACTACAGCTTTATGTGACTAATGGGAACCATCAGTCTGTTCGAATTATGAGGCGGTGGAAAGAGAAAACAAGTCTTCCCTTTTGTAAATTTTTATATGGGTTCTGAAAACTGAGAGTGAAGAAAAGAAGCATTACTTACGTTCAAGTCCCTGAAGTATTCATTATAGTCAAGGGCATATCCCACAACAAACTTGTCTGGAATTTCAAATCCAACAACTAAAAAGAACCATAATTCATCATTCAGATACAGAAAACATCACTTTCAAATCTAATATGTGTAAACATTCTCTAAAGTAACTCTAAACCATTTCATATAAAACTTGTTTGGGTTAAAGATGGTTAAATGGTTAACGAAAAGTAATTCACTTACAGTCTGGTCTATATCCAACACTTCGAGGGGTCCTTTTCACCAGCAAGCTGTTAATTATAAAATGTGACATGTGACACATGGAGACAGCAGAGGGCATTACAGAAGAGGACATGTGTGCTCTGCAACATGGTTTCATCCGCCGTTTAGCCTGCTATGGTCAGTTTTCACAGACTCAAAGAAAGACTGTGAAATGGAGAGCAACATCACAGGGCTCCCTGGGCAGGGGCAGCAACGAGTTCACACTACAGATGGGGCCCTTGACTGATCTCCACCTGAGACAGAAGGGACTGTTCTGAGAGCTGCCCCCTGACTACCCACATGCCCATCAAAGGGCAGCTCACTAGGAGAATGAATGGGTGGGGAATGCCAATGAGCAAAGATGATAAGATAAAGGCTCTTAGTCCCAAATCCCCAGAAAACAATCCCTAAGCCACAAATAAGTGGCTTACAAAGAGGCACTTTAGCCAAAAAATAAATAAATAAACTACCACCCTAAAGGAGCTGGTATTTACTTTGGAGAGCAGAAACTGCTGGTAGGATGCGGCAACTCTACAAAAGCTAATATCCTAACCCAAATGCTGCCTGCAGAATTTTTTCAGCTGTTAAAGAAAAAAAAAAAACAACAAAAACCAGAACGTCTTTACATATGATAAGGGCAGTCCCAATAAAACTCAAGATTTCACACCTTCAGAGATAAGTATATTAAAAGGGCTGGAAAAAACCTACACATCAGAATTATCTGGGAACCTTAAAAAATATATAACAGAACTGAGATGCCCAAGCCATACCCCTCACCAATTACATCTGAAGCTCAGGGGAAGGCACTTTTAAATTCTCAGGTGAGGGACTTCTTGCTCCAAATACAGGGGGTCTGGGTTTGATCTCTGGTCAGGGAACTGGATCCTATGTATCAGAGCTGGGAGTTCACAATGCCACAACTCATGATTCCACATGCCGCAGCTGGGGATCAAAGATCCCGAGTGCCATAGCTAGGACCTGGGGCAGCCAAATAAATAAATTAAATTAATAATTATTAAAAAAAAAAAAACTCTCAGGTGATTACAATGTGCAGCCTAAGTTGAGGAGCACTAGCCTAAGTCTTAGACTCCAAGAGATCACAGTCTAGTAAGTCCTTCATGATTCTCCTTCCAGTAATGAGACCAATAGTTTTTTTATTTGCAATTTAACTTTGAAGTTAAAAAGCTTTCTAGTTATTCTTAATCCTGCTCTGAATAAAAAGAATAAGCTTTATGTTTCCTCTGCTTATGCATAAAGCACAGATACACATACACTATACAAATGCACAATATATCTGTAATATTAAAATGCAATGGCAAGGAAGAGATTAAGAAAAAAAGGACGAAAAACAAATGACCTGGGTCAAGTCCATCACTAAGAAATGACCTAGGTATTCTTTGAATACTTCACACCTCCAGCAACAGGAAATACCTCTCTCATGAGGCAGTCTTTCTCAGTTTCTCAGCATATTCCAGGAAAGAGGCACAAAAGAATATCTAGAAAAGTACATACCACGGTAGGTTGACATTTAAAACCCTAAAAGCACGTACAGAAATAAGCAAGTGCACTGACTGGTTTATAGGAAATTGGTTAGAGCACTAGAATGCATCATTTCTACACTTTCATCATGCCTGTCCCAAATCCTGATGATAAACTTGCACCAGCTATCCGAAAAGCCCTGAAAGACAAACTGCAGACATATGACTCAGTGGAAGGCTTACTCTGATTCAAAGATGTTCAACAAATACTTTGTTCCTTTAAGAGAGGTTTATGAAAAACCAAGTAATCATTAAGGGGGAAAAAAGGCAGATCACTATCTGACCCCTACAAAACTTGGTCTCAATTTTGCTAAGTGGCCCCAAACCCTCTGCCATGCTACCCTGGAAAAGTTGGTATCATTACTATATTGTTGAAAATCCAAATATTAATAACATAAGACGATAAGGCAACTGCACTGAAAAGCTTTAAAACGTGATGAATGATTTACAAGGACATTTACTGAGTCCTATTTGAGATTATATTACTTTGAAGATACAACTAGAGTTGAGAAAATTTACTCTTACAAAGAAGCAAGTACTCTTTTTTCAAATGAAGTAGATTATGTCAAAATGTTATATACATACCTCGCAACCTTGACCATCTTTGGTTTATGCTTCTTGACCAAGGAAAGCAAAGTCTGCATTGTCCTCCCAGTGTCAATTATATCCTTTAAAAACAAAGCAAAGATATTTAAATGGCAAATAAAACCATCACAGCTTTAAATTCAGTCATTATACAAACACACACAAAAAACAAAAATCCCACATATAACTGGAATAATGCCACTGTTTTCAGTGCAGTTATTCTCACCACAATTCATACTGAGATATTCTGGAATCTGAAAATCAGTTGGCTCTCAGCAAGCAGTAGGAACGCCAGTGCTCAGGGCTGGATTTTATAGGCACCAAGAGGTCAATGACAGCTAGTTTAAATATATATGCAAGTATGTACATGCATATTTTATTAGAGAGTTGTGGTGCTGCCCTTCATTATAGGAGATTAGATATTTTTTCATAAATTCAAGATGAGGATGCTTTCCTTCCAACTCTTAGACACGGATGGTTAAAAGACCACACTGAGAAACACTGTTTTATATCATCTTAGAAGTATCCAAGGGACTTCCCTGGTGGTCCAGTGGCTAAGACTCCACATTCCCAATGCAGGGGCCCAGGTTCTATCCCTGGTGAGGGAACTAGCTCCTGCATGCCACAACTTAAGATCCCGCATGCCACCACTAAGACCAGGTGCAGCCAAGTAAATAAAGACTAAAAAAAAGTATCCAAAATATTAGGATTTTACCATATAGAATGACTTTACATGAAAGTGAATTTTAGCTATTTAGTCAAAAGTAGGACATTATTCAAAAGAAACCCATCTCTAATTGGGAAAATATTTCTTCAACCATAACCCTAATGTTCTTTAGTGAAAATATTCTCTGCAGATGGTCTAAAGCAGTGCTCACAAAATGAAGCTGTAAGTCATCAGAAACATCAGGGCTGGGGATTTGTGAAAAATACCGATCTCTGGGCTGCGGTAGACAGACTCTGACTCCCGCTCTCTAGTGGACACGTCGAGAATAATCCCCTGCTCCCTGAGGGTGAGCAGGGCTTGTGAAATGACGGAGTAGTCATTAGGTTGTGTTACACAAAATGGCTGCAGCAGCCTGGAGAGAGATTTGGCTGGTTTTGAAGAAGTCAGCTGCCATGTGAGAGGGCCATGTGCTAGGACATGAGGACAGCCTAGCAAGAAAATGGGGCTCCCAGTCTCGCAACCACAGGAACTCAGTTGTGCCAACAATGGGAATGAATTTGGAAGACAGTACCAGAGTACCATGAACCAGCCTGATGAGACCTGGGGCAGAGGACTCAGCTACCCTGAACTCAGGCCCCTGATCCCTGAACCCTGAGATAATAGTTGTGTGTTGTTTTAAGTGCTTAGTTTGTCGTAATTTCTTAAGTGGCATTACCCTAGACAAAATGAATCAATCTGAAGTGGAATTAGCCTGAATCTGCATTTTAAAAAAGCAACCAGTTCCCAGGGATACTCATGTACACAAACCATTTGGAAAGAGTCTTACTTGTTTATTTTTTTAATCTATAAGCTAAAATCTAAGAACCCTGATAACAATAAAAAAAAATGAATTAGGGGTTGCTGGCGGCTCAGATGGTAAAGAATCCACCTGTAATGCGGGAGGCCTGGATTCAACCCCTGGGTCGGGAGGATCCCCTAGAAAGAGAAATGGCAACCCACTCCAGTATTCTTGCTGGGAGAATCCCCATGGACTGTAGCCCTCCAGGCTCCTCTGCCCATGGGGCTGCAAAGAGGAGGACACAACTGAGCAACTAAGCACATGCTGCTCTTAAGCCTTACATCATTTTACAGAAAAGAGTGAGAATTTATTCTATATAGTACTTCGATGAGTAATTTGGCAATAACAGTAAAATCGAAAATGTACAAATTCTACAACCAAGTCATTACACTTCTAAGTGCCTGCATCCAGAGGGAACTCAAACACATGCACACGGGACATCACAAGGATGCTCTTAGCAATCCTGTTGTAGTAGGAAAATTTGGAGGCAAACTCCCTATTTGTAGGGCAACAAATAGGTTGATTCATACACTGCAATGTTATGATGGATTTTAAGGTCAAGTAACTCTATATGTCTCAACATGAATAACCTCAAAACCAATTCTGAGTGAGAATAACAAGTTGTAAGAGAGAACATATAGAGACTACGGGCTTCCCTGATAGCTCCGTTGGTAAAGAATTCACCTGCAGTGCAGGAGACCCCGGTTTGATTCCTGGGTTGGGAAGATCCCCTGGAGAAGGGATAGGCTACCCACTCCAGTATTCTTGGGCTTCCCTTGTGGCTCAGCTGGTAAAGAATCCACCTGCAATGTGGGAGACCTGGGTTCCATCCCTGGGTCGGGAAGATCCCTGGACAAGGTAAAGGTTACCCAATCCAGTATTCTGGCCTGGAGAATTTCATAGACTATACAGTCCATGGGGTCACAAAGAGTCGGACACAACTGAGTGACTTTCACATGTAAATTATCAAAAGATACGCTTTGTATATGATTATATATATGCAACAGAAGCATAGAAACATGGATGGGAATGATATATGTAACTTTAAAAGAAAGTTTTAAATTCCAAGCCAAAAAGAGAGGGGTAAGATATATACCATAATGTCTCCACTACCCAATTTAACTTAAAAATAAATTACTAAATACTTCTTACGAACAATCTCATTCCCTTATAACACAAGCCCATCATGAAAACTGATGAAAAGGAATTTCTTTCCCTGGGTTACCTTTAGGACTGCGTATACAAAGTTAGAAAATCATAAACACCATATTAAAAATATGTAAAACTTACTTCGACAATCAAGACATTCTGGAAGAAAAAGAGAAATGAAAATCAGTACAATGAATCAGACAGTGTTTCCAATTATAGTTTAAAGTCACATCATAACAAACTCTAAGGATTTCTCCAAATTCTTGTTATAACCTACTTTACTATATCAAACCCTGATTTAAACAAATGGGCCATCTGTTGGGATTTGAAACTCTTTAATATAAAATTTTCACTGCAATGGAATTTTTAAAATAAAATTTGACCCATATGTTCAATTTTTTAAAAGAGTTTCTATTACTTAAACAGAATAATCTCAGGCAAGTTGAAAATTTTCTCTGGGCCTCAGTTTCCCATGTAGAAATATACTAATGTGTATTCCAACTCTAACATTTAAAAACTATAATTTGTACAATAACTCCAAAATCATGCAATTAACTTACCATATGGAATGCTATTAAAACCCCCATTTTCTTGGTAGGCTGAAATTGATCTGCATGTGCTCATATTCTTGGACTAAACTAAAAAAGAAGATACCAATGCTTCCTGCTACCATAAACCCTTATCCCAATTTCTACCTCTTAGAATTTTATAGCTAAAAGAACCCTTAGAGGAAATACTGCCTTAACTGTCTAAGATAGAGAAGAGTCCTATCTATTCTTGGGAATGAGGTAGCATTTCACATACTGATTATAATCAGTCATAAGAAGATTCATGTTATAGTATTTATTTGTAGTCCTCATTTCTCTGTCACATACCTATAGCATCAGGTATGATGTTCTCTATACTTTTCTAAGTCGGTGGTTATCAAGGGAGGTTTGAAAGAAACATTCGAAATTTTTTAAACCTCACCTTATGTAATCTGTAACTTTATAACTGCATGTATTTTATAATATACATAGTACTACAATAGTTCATATACAATACTCTCTTCCTCATATTACAACTAATTTATCTATTCTCAAAAGATACTGTAACCTAAATCTTTAGGAAAATTGAATATACATTTGACCCTTGAACGACAAGGAGGCTAGGGACACCAACCTTCCACACACTTGAAAACCACATATAACTTTTACAGCCGACTGTATCCACAGTTTCTCCATATTCACAGATTCGACCAACTACAGATTGTGTAGTAGTGTAGTACAGATAGAAAAAAATGCGCATATGAGTGGACTCACACAGTTCAAACCCATGTTGTTCAAGGGCCAACTGCAATCAAGTAATGAACCAATAATTGTTTCACCAACCACCATGTGGTTTGCTCAGCATTTTCTCTAGCCCAGCTAGCGCATCTGAAGGATAATATTTTCCCATCAGTAACTTTGGCTCACTGATGTGGCAGTCAGAACCATGGGATGGAGTTAGTTTGAAAACAGCATTGAATTATGAGACAGAGAAACTGGAGTCTAGTCTTGGCTCTAATACTAAGTAGCTGCAAAAGCTTGTCTAAATCATAATCAAAGACTTTTAGTACTATGAGACAGTTTACACAAATCAAAATCTAGAGAGATTAAATATTTGCCACACAAAATTATAGTATCCACAGTATGGTATCATTACTGTTTAAAAATAAAAGAATGAGAATTACAACTATTATTGAGAGTTTATTTTATATCAAATAGCTACCTCTTTACTTAATAAATGAAAAAAAAAGAGGTTCAGAGGTCAAATGATTTGCTTAAAGTTATAAAAATAGTCAAGTAGATAGACTTGAAGAGAGGTTTTCAGGGTTCAAAGCCCATATTCTCAGCTACTAACTAGAAAATAAAAGGGAAAACTACTCAAAGAGACAAACTGAAATAGAAAGTCTAAATAATCCATAATCTTACCCCTAAGAAATAACTTCACCCAACTTCTGCATCTTGATTTTTTCCACAATAAATGAGCTTACTCTAAGTTATTTCAGAAGCAAAGAACTTGTAAGATCACAGAGCTATGCAGTGGGACAGCCACTAGGTAGGAAAGGCAAGGTCAAATGGAATCAGAAAGCTTTGAAGGCTAGGCCCCTTCCAGCACTAAAAACTGATTCTAGGAGTAAGGGCTTCAAATGACTTCTAAATATGGACAAAGCAAGCTGAAAGGGAAGAAGGATATGTCTGGCAGAAAGGGAGAAGAGTCAACAGATTACAATTTCTCCTTTGAAGTTTTCAAAGATGTTGAGGAAGACAACCTTAGTCTGGCATGACTCTGATATGAGGCCATAGAATTTGACACAAGTGTTGTATGTTAAAATTGCCTTACAGATACTCAGTCATGTAAGTAAGCTATAAGCATTAAAATCTAAAAACCAGAGGAAGAAAAGAACTTTGGAGCTAGATAGACCTAAATTTAAATTCAAGTTCTATCATTCGCCAGCTTCCCTGGTAGCTCAGATGGTAAAGATTCTGCCTGCAATGCAGGAGGCCTGGGTTCAATCCCTTGGTTGGGAAGATCCCCTGGAGAAGGGTATGGCAATCCACTCCAGTATTCTTGCTTGGAGAATCCCATGGACAGACCATGGGGTCGCAAAGAGTCAGACATGACTGAGTGACTAACACTTTAACTTTCTTTCCCTCTGCCAGCAGAGTGACTTTGGACAAGTCCTTCAACCTTTCTGAGTCTTAAGTTTCTTGATCTATAAAACGAGAATGATAATATCTACCTCACAGGATTCTTGTGAAACTTTTATAAGTTTATGCCTTTATATCTGGTACTGTGTCTATCAGCAAAAAAAATAAAATAACTGGCAGCTGAAAAAGAAATCATAGCAGTCCCTCATTTATCACAGGTTACTAAAAAATCATTTCAGTGTATCAGAAGAATAATATTCAAACATTTTAATAGCTCTATTATCTCAGCTAAACGTCTATAGTGGAAGATTTCTGATGTATTTAAAACTCTTTTTGTGATTCCTTAAAATAATAGTATATTTAAAGAGTTCGAACTACCAGAAACTGCTGAAAGAGTTCTACACGATTATTATCACTTGACCCTTTTAATTCTCTGAGGTGGTTGCCAGTATAATCCCACCATACATATGGGAGACAGAGAAGTTAAAGAACCTGCCCAAGGTCACGAAGTTAGGAAGCACTGAGTCAAGCATTGAATCGAAGTTCTCCACTTCCAGAACCCACACTTTCAGTCACTACATTATACTGTTTATCCTTTAAGAAACTATGTGTGATCTAGCTTTTAAAAGGAGGCTTTTCCCTTCGTATATTCTTTTGAAGGATCCCAAATTAGATCCCCACAGAAGCATACCAACAGTACTTGGCAACAAGAGATTTGAAGTTTAATGTTGGATTCTGTGGCCTCTTTGCTATATGACCTACCTTAAACGCCTAACTTAGATTGTTTCCAAGGGCTAAATAACTTGTGTTTGAGTACATAAATAACTATCTAAACTGCCTCTTGGTGATGGATTGAAAGCACAGTATGACTTTGGTATGGAGTGTTCTTTTTTTCTCCCTCAAGATACATACCTTTCCATAAGAGGAAGTTTATCTATGAGCTTGCCTCAAGAAATGAGAAAAACATCAAATAAACAACCTAACCTTTCACCTAAGAGAATCAGAAAAAGAACAACAACAAGATACACACCTTTCCAGTTAAAGTTGAGAGATCATCTCCACCAATTACTTTTATTTCGCCTGTTGACTGGTCGTTCTAATTAAAAAAAAAAAGGTATAAATATACATGTATATCCTTCCATATAATACACACACATTTCAAGTTATCAAATGGGAACTAGGAGATTTAAGAAGTTAGCTATCTCATGTCACAGCATTATGATACTCTAAGAATTATGTTTCTAGAAATGAATGACAAAAAATTAAGAAGTTCTAATCGGCCATTACTGATTTGATGCTTTGAAGAGTCCTAAAAATGGGGCACACGCATTTTCGAGTGGGCAATATTACAGCAGCCACCCATCTTCAGTCTTAGTAATTTCTGAACTATGAAAGAATTTATTAGCATGACAGGTGTCTGGTTCTGGCCCTGGACCATTCCCATGAGTCAATCAAACTGTAGAATCTGGTCTATATCACACTCAACTCCAAAGATATGTCCCTCAAAAGTGTAGCTGAGGCCCAGGCCATCTTCAGCACAGTCTGGGAAATCAGGTCTGATCAGTAGTCCTTTAAAGCATACCTCTTAGGCTCCTAGTCTTATGCTATCACAGAATCTAGTAGAAACCATTAAAGGAGTTTCAAAAAGGAACACTCCACACCCACTCTAGCTGGTGATAATGATCACAATTCAGCTCTGCTGGATTCAAGACAGAAAACTACTGACAGAACAGTGAATGAAAGAGCTTAGACTTGCCCTACCAGAGAGCAAACCATACCAAAGTTCTGCCAATTACAATGGTGCTGTACAGCACAGTAATAGACAAAGAGATCAAGGAACAGAATGGAACCCAGAAACAGACCCAGAAATACATGAGGATTTAGTACATGATAAAGTTGGTTATTTCAAGTCAATAAGAAAAAAATGAATTATTCAATAAATGGTGTTTCATCAACTAGAATCCATTTGGGAAAAAAATAATGTATGATCCCTACCTCATAGCATACACAAAAATAAATTCCAGATGGATTACAATCTAAACATAAAAAATAAAGCCATAAGCAGACCAGAAGAAAATGCAGAATATTTTCACATTCTCAACAAAAATTGGAGACAACCAACATGTCTATTAACAGGGAATTATTTAAGTTCATCCACACAGTGTAATACTGTGCAGCTATTAAAAAGAATCTGACAATCTGTACATACTGTCATGAACAACAGTAACTAAAACACCAAGTTGTAGAGCAATGTGCTGCCTATGAAGCCATTTCTGTTCAGCATTTCTAAAAAGCTTATAACTGCAATTACCTCTGAGCAGTGACAAGGGATAAGAAGACTTTCTACTTTTACATGTAGGAATACTTCAGAGACATTTTGGGTTTGGTTCCAGACCATCACGATAACATGAATGTCGCAAAAAACTAAGTCACACAAATTTTTTGGTTTCTCAATGGACATAAAAGTTACATTTACACTGTACTGTAGTCCATGAAGTGTGAAACAGCATTATGTCTGAAAAACAATATACATTACTTAATTTAAAAATACTTTATTGCTAGAAAATGTTATCATTTATATGTGGAATCTTAAAAAATGGTACAAATGAACCTATTTACAAAACAGAAATAGAATCAAAGATGTAGAAAACAAACTTAGGGTTACCAGGGGTAAGGGGGGAGAGGGATACATGGGGAGATTAGGATTGACACATGCATACTACTATATATAAAACAGACAATAAGGACCTACTGTGTGTAGTGCAGGGAACTCCACTCAATACTCTATAATGGCCTCTATGTGAAAAGACTTAAAAAAATGGACATATGCCTATGTGGGGCTTCCCAGGTGGTTCTAGTAATAAAGAACCCGCCTGGTAGACAAGATATGGGTTCAGGAATTTGCCCTGGAGGGCGTGGCAACCCACTCCAGGATTCTCGCTTGGAGAATCCCATGGACAAGGGAGCTTGGCGGGCTACAGGCCATAGGGTCGCAAAGAGTCAGACGCGACTGAAGCGACTTAGCATGCATGCATGCATATGTGTATGTATAACTGATTCACTGCTGTACACCTGAAACTAACACAACACTGTAAATCAACTATATTCCAATAAAAATTCATTTAAAAGAAAATAAAGTAATGACAGCAAACACTGTGGAGGATGCAGACAAACTGGACCATTTATACTTCATGTGAGTGTACAGGCACTCTGGAAATCAGCAGTTTCTTTAAAAATAAAACATGAAACTATGGTACAACCTCCCCCCAAATATATATAAATAAAAATTCTAACCATCATCGGAGCCTTCAGTGAGTCTTAATCTTTTTGTAATGGTAACATCAAAGATCACTAATCACAGATCACCATAACAAATATAATAATAATGAAAGCTTGAACTATTGTGTGAATTACCAAAATGTAATTCACAGATGCAAAGAGTGCAAAAGTGTTGCTGGAAAAATGGCATCAATACACTTGCTTGACACAGAACTGCCCAAAACCTTCAACTTATTTTAAAAAATGCACTATAAAATGAAGCACAATAAAACAAGGTGTGCCTGAATGCTTCTATATACATGTCCATATTTGATGGCAGTGTTATTTTTGAAAAACACAAATGGGCCAACAGAACACAGTGATGCAAACGAATATAAGATACAAAAGTATGACTTCCAACATCAAAAAACCCTTGCATATCACTTCTCATTGCCACCTCTTATTCTAACTTAAAACCTAGAGTTTCAAACACAAAATAGAAAACAAAAAGTGTATAAAACCTGAAGCTTTCAATGAGCACAACAAATCAAGGTAAACAGCGACATCTTCTGTTAAAATTTGGTATTACAGTCCAACTTCAATTGACCCTTTTGTACAGAGGAAAGATCTGAGAACTGAAAAGTATGGAAAGTATGAAATCATGGAAAAAACCCTATGATTCAAAGGCGACGGTAATAGGGAAACAGACAAGAGAACTCCAAGTATGCAAGACACTGCTGATCTGGTAGATCTAAATCTCCATATTCGTGTTTGCCCCAAGGGTTTTAGCTTCTAAGGCTTCTTTGATGAAAACACAAACAACTTTTAAAATGCAGGCTAAAACAGAACATTCTTTTAAGAAAAATGTTACAGTCCACTGTGCTAGAATACAGGTACATGTTCCCAAATCACATACAAATGACAACCATGAATCCATTACCCCACCAGAGGATTTTCCCTCACTCCCTCCATTCCCGTCTAGGTCAAGGTTCCCACTGTCTACCTGCTGCATTTCACTACTGAGTGACTCTCAAGTACTTCAAACTTCATGAGATGATGGCACTGGCATGGGAGAGCCCAATCTGTCCTTAACTCAGAATGTCACTGTCCACTACATAAAATTCCCAGAGAAGCTCTTTGGGTTTACAAATACATACCCTTAGTGTCTGTGTTTCCATTTTATCAAACTTTTTCTTTTTAAAAAATATTTATTTATGTGGCTGTACCAGGTCTTAGCTATGGCATGGGAACTCTTAGTTGCAGCATGTAGGATCTAGTTCCCTGACCAGGGATCGAACCCAGGCCCCCTGCATTGGGAGTACAGAGTCTTAGCCACTGGACCACCAGGGAAATCCCTCCATTTTTAAAAAAATAAAACTTGTGGTTTCATGGGGCCAAACGTGACTACTTCCTTCATGTTCTATGAGTCAGGATGCTTGTATAAAACCTAAGCTGCGCAACAAGGACTACATCAAAGTAAAAATCCACAGGCAAGGATGAGAAAGTACACTTTTGACCTTTCTGTTAGAGTTTCTTTACACTGTGGACAGTACATATCCCCATTCCTGCCAATTTAAACTGAACAAATTCTTTCCCCCATCAGTGTCCAATGGTCTTAGTTCAATAAGCAGGAGAAATGCACAAATCACTTCACTTGCTTTATATATATATATAAATAGGTTTACAGAAGATAAGCTTTAGACCACATCAAAGTGGTACTCTACATTTAAACTTTAACTGTTCTGAAGAAAAAAGCATACCTTAAAGCAATTGACTAAATAAATACATACAGATTGAAAGCTACTGACCTCTTCTTAGAAGAGATACTTTAAGAAACTACTCCAATATTTTCTGCATTTTTCTTTAACAAACTCACTCAAAAAGCCAGCTTCTTACAAATAACAAATCGCTATAAGTAATTTGTACCTTTCATGTATTAAACAGTTGGCCTAATCAAGCTACTAATCAAGTGACCTCCAAGATTAAGACTGAAACTTACAGCTTTATGAATCTTGATTATAATTGAGGAAAAATCCCATAATTGGCAAAATGAATTGTCTTTGCATGCAAAACTGATGAAGAAATAATAGGAAGCCGATATCAGAGGATCCAAGTCAGTTAAAAAGTTTTCCCAAGTAAGACTCTTCTGCACAGAATTAAAGGCCTGGGTTCAAATCAAACGCCTGCATGATCTTGGGTAAGTCACTCAATCCCTCTGCCCCTCATTGTTCTCAAATGTGTTGTTGCTGTTGTTTAGTTGTGTCCAACTCTTTTGCGACCCCATGGACTGTAGCCTGCCAGGCTCCCCTGTCCATGGGATTTCTCAGGCAAGAACACTGGGGTGGGTTGCCGATTCCTTCTCCAGGGGATCTTCCTGATCCAGGCATCAAACCCGTATCTCCTGTGTCGGCGGGTGGATTCTTTACCACTGAGTCATCAGTGAAGCCCTCCCAAATGTACACTAACTCAAACAAGTTTTCTACAAGATTTAAAATCCTAAGAACAATTTCATTTTAAGGTAAGCCATTTAGTCTGAACACATCATAAATCAGGCTAATTTTTCCTTTGATTACGGCCCACAAAAAATTTACTCATCTGACAACTTTCCCTCCTGAGGCTTTCCTCTTTTTTAAAAAAATTATTTATTTTTAATTAGAAGGTAATTCGGAGAAGGCAATGGCACCCTACTCCAGCACTCTTGCCTGGGAAATCCCATGGATGGAGGAGCCTGGTGGGCTGCAGTCCATGGGGTCGCACAGAGTCGGAAACGACTGAAGCAACTTAGCAGCTTAGCAGAAGGTAATTGCTTTACAATGTTGTGTGTGTTTCTGCTGTACATCAACATGAATCAGCCACAGGTATATATGTGTCCCCTCCCTCTTAAACCTCCCTCCCACCTCCCACCCCATCCACTCCTCTGTGTTTTCACAGAACACCTGATTTGAGCTCCCAGCATCACACACCATTTTTCTATATTCCATATGTATGTTAATACATGATACTTGTTTTTCTCTTTCTGACCTACTTCATGCTGTATAACAAGGTCTATATTTATCCACTTCACTAGAACTGACTTTATGGCTGACTAATATTCCATTGTATACATGTACCACAACTTCTTTATCCATTCATCTTGTCGCTGGATATCTAGGTTGCTTGCACATCCTAGCTACTGTAGACGGTGCTGTAATGAACACTGGGGTACATGTATCTTTTAAAATTGTGGTTTTCTCAGAGTATATGCTCTTGGAAAAGGAAACAGCAACCCATTCCAGTATTCATGCCTGGAAAATCTCAGGGACATAGGAGCCTGGTGGGCTACAGCTCATGAGGTTGCAAAAGAGCCGGACATGATTTAGCAACTAAACAACAACAAGCTCAGTAGTGGGATTGCTGGGTCATATGGTAGTTTTAGTACTCGTTTTTAAAGAAATCTCCATATTGTTCTCCATAGTGGCTGTCTCATTTTTTTAAATTAAACTATTCTAGTAAAAAAAAATTACTACAAAATTGAACTCACAATAGAGAAAATACATTTGCACACCTACTGCTTTTTAAAAAAACATCAAAGATCTTTAGTGATGGAAAAGGTCACTGAATATATAACATTTTATTTTTGAAGGATATATATATATATATATATATACACACACATCTTAATACCTCCTGAAATTGACATATGACAGTTGCCAGCAACTTACAGCTATAACTGACAGTGTCTTCTTTCTTAGCAGTACAAAAAGTAGTGGTAAATCTTAAAATCGAGGCTATCTTAGATTTAAACATGGTATCTGGAATCCCTAGGCAATTTCTCAACTAGGCAGTAAGCAAATAAAAATCTGAATAGCTAGTCTAAAAGTATGTAAACTATAATATGTGTGTGTATACACAAAAAATTCTTCAAAATATTAAAATTAAAAGAGGTACTGGAATTTAATTCCTTTATAATTTTTTATGGTTGTATGTTCTTTTACAGGTTTCTTTTAATCAGAAAAATTTACTTTTCATTCCGAAGAAAAACTAGATAGGGTGTGTTAACACTCTTATGGCTGTTCATATATCTGGGAAAATTTAATAGTTCATGGAGCGTTTCTTTAGGATAAGTACAGATCAGTTAATGTTTAATTCACTACTTCAAACTGGTGAAGATCACACTAACATTATTGTTACTGACGCTACAAACAATTTTAAATGCCTATTTTATGATTATATCAAATTGTTTTATAATATGCACATGTAAATATCTTCCAAAACAAGTTGATGAATTATTAAAGAGGGTAGAAATGTTACTTCAAATCAACAAAGTATATATGGTTTCCCTAATTTCTATTGTTTAGTAGTAAATCTACACAAAACATCACATAAAATAGAACAGATAATTTTTTTCTCTATGGGAAAATTTACCTAAATGTTTGCTTTAATTATGTTCAAGATCTCAACACTTTTTATCAGTTGAGGAGTTCAGCTTAACAATCCTCTAAGATCTAAAACTAACAGGAAAAACTAGCAATTCCTTGGTGGTCCAGTGGTCGGGATTCCACACTTCCACTGCTGGGGCACAAGTTCAGTCTCTGATCAGGGAACTAAAATCCTGCATGCTGTGTGGCGTAGCCAAAAAAACAGAATTAAAATGTCAATGTTCCTACTGCTTCAAATTGCTCTATGACTATAAATATACTTAAAAAGAAAATATTAAACTCCCTTCATTTTTTAATGAGCTTTCTTTTCAAAGAAAGAACATTCTGCACAAGTCTCCAGAGTAATGAAGTAGAAGTCATAAAGCAACAAAACTGATTTTTATGTGTATGTGTGTGGGCAGGAGGATTCTTAAGAAGATCAAAAACAGAAATCATGCCCTGGACTGTGAGCCTCTAAGCAATAGCATATTAAAGTCAGTTATATTGACTAGAATTAAATCTCAGTGTAAATCAGCAAAACAACTTCTGTTAAGTAAAAATCCAAATTTTGCATTTAAGCAAGTCTTTAATTCAAGCAAGATTTTGACAAGTTAAAAGGAGTTTATAATTACAAAGTAATGTCATGATATATAAGCACAAAGATTTTTAACAGGATAGGGAAACTGTCTATGATGATACTTAAATAGTTGTCCAATCACCAGCAGGACTGATAAAAATGGGGGAAAGGTCAAAGACTTGGGTCAAATAGATGATTAACGAAAAGAAAGGAGGCTGAAAGTTAAATGTACATAAGCAGTCCTTATTTCCAAATGGAAGTGTAAACATAATGCAAGTTTCTACAAAGATGCCCTACAATACTGATTTATGAAACAGGAAAAGATCAGACATTCATTCTAATCCTTGAAGAAGCTAGGGAAAAAATCTATTATTTAAGGAAAATAGTAACTCTCAGAACTTACAATGCCAACATGCAACCAGATAAAAGGCAACAGTATGAAGTAATAAAAATCAAACATATGGTTGATGAAATTCACGTGAAAAGATGACATGGATTTTGGTTCACCCCACAAGCATCAATAATGCTTACTCTGTCAATATTCTGAAGCATTTGAGACTGTGTGACACAGATAGAGTGACTGTGACTCAAAGGTGGTTTCTTCAATGTGCTAATGCTCGCACTCCAACACGCTTTCTAAGGGACAACTGCTAACCCTCCTTATTACTTAAAACTAACTCCAAATGCCTAGGACTCCCCTGCAAGTCAATCTAGCGCCAGAGAGGATATCTGCCGCCAGTAAATAGAAGATCCCCTAAGTCCCAAGAGCAATTCCTCAAAGGGGTTTTAAAAATCCAGAAAACCGAAACTAGATCAAAAAAAACTTTAAAATAAATATAGGCTTTGGGGGAGAATGGATACATGTATATGTATGGCCGAGTCCCTTCACTGTTCAGCTAAAACTACCACAACATTGTTAATGGGCTATATCCTAATACAAAATATAAAGTTAAAAGTTTGAAAAAAACTAAAATAAATACTGGTGACTGTATAAGGCAACTAGTTTGAAAAAGACAATATTCACTTGGATATAAAGTACTAGGGAATATATTAGAAAAGCTCAGTACCATGTAAAATGAACATTTAAGTATAGTTTGAAGAGCTTCAAAACATATAGGAAAACCTACAGCTGCCATGGGTTTTTTTGGTTTTGTTTTTATTTCAGCAAAACATAATGCTTCACAATAAATTCATGTTAATCTGAATTTTAGAATCCATGTAGTTTTGTTTTTATTTATTAATATAGATCAATTTTGATTCTTGTATAAGATTTATAAACAAAAGGAATTTATGCACGATCAGTTAAAGCTGATACATATAGGATGCATATAATAAAAATGCCATGTTTATTTTAAACATGTATGAAATATACTTACACAGTAGCTCTTCAGTCTGATAAAATCTACAGTCATAGGAATGGATCTGTCACTATTTCTGTTCAGTGCTTTGATGTAATCCAACAGGTCGGCAAAGAACTTATAGCCCCCCTTGAGCACACAGAGGGCCACAATGTGATGGCCACCCATCTCCTTCATCACATCTCGAGCCAGTCGTTCGGTCCTACAGAAATTAAAATCAATAATTTAATAGAAATTAAATTATATTATTTAAAACAAAATTTAAACTTTATGGGAATTCCCTGGCAGTCCAGGGGTTAGGACTCCATGTTTTCACTGATGAGGGTCTGGATTTGATCCCTGGTAAGGGAACTTAGAGTCTGCAAGCCAAAGGGAATGGACAAACATTTGAAAAAAAAAAAAGGAGGTTCAAGTCAGTAAACCTATGGCTGATTCATGTTGATGTATGGCAGAAATCAACACAACATTGTAAAGCAATTAAAAGAAAAAAAAATAAGTTCAAAAAAATGAATAAATAAATAAAATCAACGCATTACAAATGTAGAAAAAAGGATTAAGCTTCCACAAAACACTTTCTCTCCCCCCATGAAGTCTATCTGTGCTCATAAAGCAAAGGAAAAAATTCCAAAAACCTTCAAAATCCATGTGTCCTATAACATCTATCATGAAAAAATTTTTAAAGCAAATTAAAATAAGATACAATTTTCACCTATTAAACTGGCAAATTCTGATAATACAATATTAGAAGAGATGGTGAGGAAAACAGCACTCTCATATACCATTGGGAGTATAAATTAATGTAACTTTCTGGAGGATACTTTGACAGTATCAAAACATTCAATAAACACCTTCCCCTTGGCCCAAAATTTCCCCATGGATAAAGTTAATTGCCCAAATATCTGTAAAAGGTTGTTCCCTTCTAGTATGATCTGTAAAAGCAAAATAATGGAGACATCATGCATCCATCAATAAGGAACTGGTTATATCAATTATGGTACAGCCAGAAAGTGGAATGCCATGCAACCTTTAAATATATTTTAAAGGTTGAGACAGCACCAGATGTACTAATCTGAAAAAATGTCCGATAAATTGTAGATCTATACAACAGCAATATTCATGTGTTAAAATATATGGTATACATACATAGGCAGTGAGTAGGGAAGAAATGTGTACAGGAGACCGAGAGAACTTTACTCTTCATGTTTAAGCGTCTAGAGTCAGAATATTTTAGAATATAGTTATAATAATATTATAATCTTAGAATAAAAAAGAACAGCCAGAGACACAAGACAAGCATTTAAATAAAGTGAAGTTTTTCACTAAAATTCATTTCACAGAAAATTTTCAAGCTAGTGTGCATAATAATATGACCTTGCCTCCCCATGATTGAGCCCCACTCCATTACCCTGTTCAGGGTTGAGAAATCAAAGACTCTGTGACTAAAGTTCATTCTTCCAGTTTCCCTTCAATATTTACTTTATTCTTCTCCATACAGATTCCTGGTATACCATGACTTATACTGGGTAATTCATAAGTTCTCCTCCCCTCCCTTTTTTGTCAAGAGGGCTTCTAAAATAGAAAGCATCAATTATGTGAAAAGCTGGCCTAGTGTATGTTCAAATATCAACTACTTAAAACAGCTGCTGACACTAGAAATCAATATAAGAAAAGACAAAATTCCAACTTGAGATCATACTAACCTGTCCATGATTAGTCCATGAGGAATGAACACCCTTTCCAAATCCTTAGCATAATGATTGGGTATACAGAATAAATCTAGGTCATAACCTGGTTCATCATCGCTAATCTGAAAAAGAAATACAGCTGTGTTAATGAGAGCATTTCAGGATACAAACACTTGATTGGATTTAGATGTTTAAAAACCTTAGCCTATCACAGAAATTTAGATATTATGAGATATCTTGTGTGTGTTAAGTCGCTTCAGTTGTTTCCAACTCTGTGACCCTATGGACTGTGGCCAAGAACTTTCTGTAACTTCATAGGTATAATGAATCGTAGTTATAGAAGAAATCAACCACATGTTTCAGAGATGAACAGTTAAGATTACAGAAGTCGAGTGACATGAAAATTTCTTTAGTTCAGCAGAGAAGAAAAACTAAATAGCTAAGACAAATATGGCAAAATCTTGATAATATTATAAACATAGGTGATAAGTATATGGAGATCAATTATACTTTTAATATGCTCTCCACTTTTGCATGTTTGAAAATTTAGTAAAAAATGTTTAATACACTGTAGTCCAACAAGTTAAAATATCACAGTGAACAAGAAAAATTGATGTTCCCTAACTCAAATCAAAATAGTCTCATCTCACAGTAGGGGAAAAAAAACCCACCAAAGAAGCTAAGTGATTCCTTAAAAACCCACGCTTATATAAGTCTGAGATTGTTATAATCAACTCATGAGGAGCCTTCATACTAGACACTCTAAGATTGTTTGAGTAGGACCACATATTGGTCATCTTGGTATGTCCAGGTCCTGGAAAATAAAATATTAATAACACTGAGGACGTGGTTCCTGTGGTGGTAAAATATACTATGACTACAGCTTTCTAAATTTTATATATGAACCTATACACACAGAGGACTTCCCAGGTAGTGCTAGTGGTAAAAAACCTGTCTGTCAATGTAGGAGATGTAAGAGACACCGGTTCGATCCCTGGGTCAGGAAGATCCTCTAGAGGAGGAAATGGCAATCCATTCCAGTATTCTTGCCTGGAGAATCCCATGGACATAGGAGCCTGGCGGGCTACAGTCCATAGGGTCACACAGAGTCAGACACAACTGAATTGATTTAGCATGCATACACTCAGAAAAACTATAATAAAATCACAAAAACCTTTATCTTGGGGAGTAGAGTTATAGTGATTTTATTTAGCTATATATTTCAAATTGTCTTCGATGAGTATATATTGCTTTTTACAAATTCAAGTCCTCATTAATTAGTTGTGGTAGTATGTCTTTTCATATATAATATGAAAAGCATAGGGAAATTTTCTAAGATATATTAAAACCAAATCTATAAATAAAAAATTATAATAGAAATAAAAGGAAGACAAGAAAAAAAAGAAAGGTTGGTATGCAAGAATATACCAAACAATGGTCAACTGTAAGAACTGGGGACCTGCCACTATCTGCACATTAATCTTGATTGGGTTTTTTTTATTGTCAATTTCACTTTTAAAAAAATTATAGTTTCTCTATAATTTCTATTTGGCGTTATATTTAAAACTTCAGCACCTGGCCAGTTAGCTCAATTGGTTAGAGTGGTGCTAATACAGTTTATTCCAAAGACACCAGCCAGAATTATAATATTTTGTTTCACATTTTATTCAAAATGGAATATCTTCCAAATCACATTCCAGAAGCTGATGACATGAACTTTGGCAGTTGGCAAGAAATATTGGTCAAACCATAATTCAATCTTGCCAAGTCAGTTATTATCTATTGAGCATCTCCTGCTCTAGTCAGCACTGTATTAGGTGCTTAAGGACAAGTAGCTTGGTCTTCAATAAATTTAAAAAATACATATTTAAGATGCATCTATTATCCACAGAATTGCTAATTATATTTTAAGAAATTTGAAGTTCATGTCTTTCCTTCAGTCCCCAGAGCTCTGAGTTTTCCAGACTCTGGTGGAGTTTCAACTGCTGTCAGACTGGTAGTAGCTCCATGCCCCTTCCATCTGGTGCTGTGGCCAGGAGGCTGCTGGTCATTTGGGCAGGTGGATCGGGACATGTCCACGGGCAAGGTCCAGCAGCATGCAGAGCACAAGCACTCGCTGGGCACGCAGTCTGAAGTCAATATTGGTTTGTTTTAAAAACAAACATGTATTACTTTCATACGCAGGGGGGAAAATCCTATTTTGGGTATGGGAGAAAGATTAGGCCAGATCCTCTAGGGTGAAGTACTAATGTTATCTACTCAGCATTCACATCAGGCTTATTTCAGAAGACATTACTACAAAAAGAATGGGAATGGGACATCTGTGACACCTCCAGGAGTATTTTAAGTATTATTTTTATAATGCTTCATAACAAGCAAGGTATTGCTTTTCTAAATTTTATAAACTGAAATCTAATGAAAGTTTTGGGGAAAAGAGAGGTAGACCTTGCTAGATCCTATGAGAGGATAAACATTCATGTCAGGCTTGTCAGACTAGATCTGTTATTACCTGACAAGAATGAAAATGTACCATTTCAGAGTGCTTTAAAATCAAGATCCAGAGCACCAAAATGGCTTCCCTTCCTCCCAGTTACTCACTGCTGGGTCACAAGCATAAACCAGGACCTACCCAGTACTCTGAAACACGCAACACTTTCACAGAAGACTACTGCTTCTGTGAAAATGGCTCAATATCTGGCTATGGGTTTTGCATGCATCCTAAGAACTTCAAGAGTTTTGTTTGTCTCCATCAAAGCTAATGAGAATTCTGCCCAGAGTTCATCCCAGACACGCAGTCTAACACAGACAGATCAGCAGGGATATACCCCCAAATAGGAATTCTCTCTGTCAACATGCTGAATTCATTTCCACCTCAGGGAATTCCCTGGCAGTCCAGTGGTTAGGACTCCACGCTTTCACTGCTGAGTGCCCGGATTCGATCCCTGGTCAAGGAACTAAGATCTCTCCAGCTGCGTGGCATGGCCAAAAAATGAAATTTTTCAACAAATGTTTTCCAATTCAAAGGTTTTATTTTCAATCAGTACTATTCTATTTATATATCACATTCAGTGTAAAAGGGTTGATTTGCTATTTGAAACATTAAAAAAAATACATCAATATAACTCTTTCCAAAAGGCAAAAACAAAATTCATAAAATCTGCATCACTTGAGGTACTTTAGACACAAATTCACAACTTTGTTCTAATTCACTATAAATATATGGGGTTGCCATTTCCTCCTCCAGGAGATCTTCCCAACCCAGGGATAGAACTAGTGTTTCTTGCATTTCCTGCACTGGCAGGTGGATTTTTTTTACCACTCAGCCACCTGGGAATCTCAATATTAATTGATTCATATCTGATATGAATTAACCCCATCTAATATGGATTAGGTAACAAGCCAGTGGGTACTTTCATAGGAAGGGATCATAATATATTTAATTAAATAAAAATGCATTCAGCATCCACCTTGATTACAGCACTATGCCACAGATTTTGTAAGGATACAAAGATGATTATAAATTGAGAGACTTCAAAGAGTTTATAATCTAATGGAAAAGACATATATATATATATATATATATATATATATATATATATATACGACTAACTATACAGCCCATTAAAGCTTATAATCTGTACCATATCTAATTCCACAAGCCCACAAATGTGTGATTGTCAAAAGTGCTTATACACACTAAAGATAAATGGAACTCAAGGTCACCTAGCACCAATGACTACTTCCTAAAGAAATATTAAGCTTAAAGTATATGATAAAGTATTATATTCTGTTGCCTAAGTTGCAAATTGAGTAAATTAGACTGGCATGTCTCTGGCACTGAATTAGCACAGCCTTCTAAATCAATTAGGTGACAGAAATGCCCAACTTTGTATATCAGTATAAATTACGTGTTATTATTTGTAGCTTGGTGTTGTGTGTCTAAGGACAGTGGTTACTACCAACACTTCCTAAAAGAACTGTATTAGTCTGCTGTAACAAAAAATCATAGACTGGGTGGCTTAAACAACAGTAACATAAACTTATTTCTCACTGTTCTGGAGGCTGTGAAGTCCAAGGTCAAGGTATCAGCAAAGTAGGCTCCATTATGAGGCCTCTTCTGGCTTGTAGGCAGCTATCTTCTCCTGACTATGTGTGTGTTGGGGGTGGTGCAGGGCTGGGAACTCTGGTGTCTTTCTTCAAAGACCAAGGCCCCACCCTCACGACCTTATCTAATCCTAATTACCTTCCCAAGGCCCCATCTCCACATACCACTGCTTGGGGGCGCCGGGGCGCCCCGGGCTAAAGCTTCAACATGTGAACTTAAAATGACTCAAGCTCACCAAGAAGCTTCTGGATGGCTTTGGGAAGGGCCCAACCCCAAAATATTTAGGGGAGAACTCTGGAGGGGCTGGAAGTGGTAAACAAATGAAAATGTGGTTTCTCTGCAGATACACCTTTCCTACTATGATTCCCAGTTCAGCCAGAAATGGCCAAAAGATAGGTTATTAATAGCTCTGAGACACTTACCATTTACTCAGTTTGGAAATCTGACTGCATCTCCTCAGAGCTTTAGAAGGTAGCTTTCAAATTCTAACTTATCTATAATAAACTTGTTAATGGTAAAATCTACAAGGCACTTTTATTAATATGAAAGAGTACTGAAAAATGCAACATTACTATATATCTTTTGTTTAGGACCAAAGCCAATCTTTTACTATCATAAATTATCAAAATTATTTTATTTTCCAGTAAAACTGGAGCCACGAATTCTTATTATATGTGTCACATCTATAATAATGGTCTTCATACATGAAAAATGTTGTTGTTTGTACATAAGATGTCTAATTACAAAGATATATTATCTAAAATAACAGTAAGCAAGGAAATTAACTAGAACTAAGATAACACATGCAACATCAATTCATCATCTGTGAGCTGGATGTCTTAGGTCTTTTTGTGATCCAAAAATGACAATGTTTATGGGTCTAAACGAGACTAAATGGAAGGGAGGAAGTGAGTTTTAAAATGTGAATTTAAAGGTGTATAGTAATAGATAAAATACATTTTATTTTATTCTTAGGAACCAACAATACAGGCTTCCCAGGTGGCAATAGTGGTAAAGAACCTGCCTGCCAAGGCAGGAGACGTAAGAGACAGGAGTTCAGTCTCTTGAGTCAGGAAGATGCCCTGAAAGAGGAAATGGCTACCCACTGCAGTACTTTTGCCTGCAGAATCCCATGGACAGAGGAGCCTGGCGGGCTACAGTCCACAGGGTTGCAAAGAGTTGGACACGACTGAAGCAACTTAGCACACACACAAAAACAATAATTCCAAGCTTCCAGAATGAGCAGAAATGACCAGGTGGCATATTTTTACCTTTGATATTCAGACACTTCCAAACTCTCAAAAAACACCAAAGCAGATATGTCATACCCTTGGGATAATTTGTGATAACTCAGGGTATCTTAAGACCAAAATTATGAACTATTGATGCATTTATTCCTAAATGTGAAAATAGTTTAAGCTCATTTTCCAATTTTATATTAGCCTTACAAATAAATTACATATATCACTTGCTTGCCCTCCCTTCTAATAGGTAAAGAATTAAAAGCGTTACAAGAATCTAAGGCTCACAAGAATTAAAATCAGCATTCTATTCAACTCAGGAATAAATTATTACCTGCTTCTATGTAAGCGGGCCCATAACTACTATCCAAATGTACAAGGACATGCATTTAGCCAACATTATCATCTTTCCTTTCCAGTGTGCACAGTAGAATAATAGGCATGTTAACTCTGGGCGAAATATATGCCTATCAATTATCAGAAGCACAGTGCTGAAGACAGCAGTTCACAGCAATTTAAAATGTCTGTCTGAATTCTTATTTGAGGCAAATATTTCTAAATATCAGACATTTGGCAGCCACTGGTAGGAAAATAACAGTCTTGATATTAACAATGGTGGCTGACAATTTGACAGCATATAAATCTTAGTGATGCATAGAAGATACAATCACAGAGGAAGAGGACACTAGCACATCTGCCATCTTTAGCATCTCTTCACACTGGGGGTAAAAATGACACGGCCTAACTACTGCCCAGTGAACTACAGAAAGCGAAAAGAACTCCAAGACCCTTCTTCCCTGTTGATCTGGTTGGTCCTTTTGTCTTTTTCCCACCTCTTGCCTACAGACTTTCTGTGACACCTAGATATAAAAAATGGACGGAAAAAGTTAAGATGACTCTGTAGGATGCATGTCGCATTGATTAATCAATTTGTAGAATGAAACTGCCAAATTCAACTACTCCATTTCTCAGCGGTCACCAAGGATAATTTTGGTCGACACTGTCAGCCTCAACCCTGTTGATAAATGTTGTGGACCCCCCAAAAGCACTATTTTATCAATTCTGTGAAAATCTAGCAGGGTAAGATTTAAGCCCAGTTCATAGGGATTACATTTCTAGCACTGCTGCTGTTAAGTCGCTTCAGTCGTGTCCGACTCTGTGCGACCCCATAGACGGCAGCCCACCAGGCTCCGCCGTCCCTGGGATTCTCCAGGCAAGAACACTGGAGTGGGTTGCCATTTCCTTCTCCAGTGCATGAAAATGAAAAGTGACAGTGAAGTCGCTCAGTTGTGTCCGACCCTCAGGGACCCCATGGACTGCAGCCTTCCAGGCTCCTCCGTCCATGGGATTTTACTGAAGTGGGCCATCCTGAAATGTAGAAGATATTTTATCCACATAATGTATTTCTGATGCTTCATAATAACCTGAAAAAATTCAGAAGCTTGTTCTTTGTTCAAGTGTGTTTAGAGACATAGTTAGAAGTAGCATGGGTCTTATCAGGCAGATCTGGGGGTCAATTTCATCTGATTGATATTGGGTAAGTTATTTCATCCATCTATGCCTCCAAGGTCATACTAGTATTTATCTACCTCCCTCAACCTTCCTCGGAATATCTATTATGTATTCTTAGGGCATTTATATTAGATAATGTTGTAAAATATTTACCTCAATGCCTAAGACATAGTATGTACTAAATAAACACCTACTACTGTCAGTTTGAACTTAAAAGTGGAGAGGTTAAGAGCAGACTCTGGGGCCAGATAGCTTAGATTCAAATTCTAGTATTGATGGATCATCTTGGGAAAGTTACTTAACCTCTCTGAGCCAGGTAAATTTTTTAAATAAACATCAAACCAATTAATATGTATAAAAGGCTTAGTAACCAGCACACAGCAAGCACTATTTAAGTGTTTGTCATTGCTAACATGGAGACAATTTCTGGGAAGGAAATAAAAAAGGGAACAGGAATTTGCAAACCAAAAACACAACGAATATCTTGGTGTTCAAACAAAACTAACAGCCAGTTATAGCAAAAATAATTCACTGTATGCTGGGGCAAGCATTGGACCCCAAAACTTAAAACCAATCATCCTCTTCAGCAACTGAACAAAAATAGCTGAGTATCTACTATTAGCATCACGTTTAAGCACATGGGCGCTTGATAGAGACCTAGGTTTGAGTCTGAGCTCCTTTCAATAAGTTCAAAGATTTAGAGCCTAAAAGGATTCAAGGATTCCATATGTAAAATGTAAACCATACTGTAAAATGATAACCATACTTCTGTTACAGGGTTGTTTTGAGGACTAAATAGGGATAGGCAGGTAATGACAATGATAAATAGGATCCCAGGGCAGACTCCATTAAGAGTACTGCTCTTTAAGTCACAAGGCCTAATATGAAATAGAATCCTTTCTTTTTTAGGGCTCAATGGTTTATTTAATTTACTCCTCTAACAGAAAATTAATGAGAATTTCTTACGTGCAAGGCACTGTGATTCCTGCCCTTGTGGGAGAGACAATCAACAGGTAATACGGTAACTGTTAAAATAATAATAATAGTAATAATGCAGGCTAAGGCATTTAACTATTGAGAGAGGGTTGGCTCTTTTAGCCAGATCAGAAGGGGAGAGCAAGGGGAGGGAGCAGCTTGGCTTCTTGGAGAAACAAGAACCAATGAGGTTGGAGACAGGATACCAGAGACGGATTATGGTACCAATGTCCTTGATGCTAAGGACCAGATTCGCATTTTTTTTGTCCCCTGAGACATCAAAGAGCAACGGATTGGGATTCAAGCATATCTGATTACGAGGCCTGGCTTACCTCTGGGCTGTGGGAAAATTACCTAATATCAGTTAACTATTTTCTACGCGTGTAGGCATGGTTACGGCTGCCAAGGCTGCCGCGAGGATGCAATGAAGCAATGCGCATTCCCACAAATATTCATCATAGTGTTTGCAGAACTAAGTGAAAATACCAGTCCCCGCATGCCTCCCATGTGGTCGTTTCCATGCCCTGGGGCCCTCTCCGGAGCTGCCCTGAGGACCTCACTCTCACACGCCAAACCTACAGAGAAGAGCCTCTCCTAAGAAAGCCCCCACCCTCATCGCGCCCGGTCATTCCCGAACTGGCCCACAGCCCCTCCCCACAGCACGCTCGCCAGCGGCACATGTCAACCAAAACGCCATTTCCACCCTCTCCTCCCACACGCAACCCTCTTTCCCGGGGCTCTCCGGAGGCGGCCACCCCAACCTCGCCGTTCCGTCACCCCAACGCCCCGGCGTGACAAGCGGCCGAACCCAGGAAGATGCGGCCGCCCCCCTTCCCGCGACCCCGGGCCAGCCGAACCCAAGCCCGCACTGCGACCCCGCGGCTCGGGGGGCCGGCGGCCGCCGCCACGGGCCTCGCGGGCCAAGCTGCTCACCACCACGCTGGGGCTGCGGGCCGCCATAACGGAGCCAGCTGGTGCGCGGGCTGAAGGCAGTCTGAGGAGGAGGAAGCCGCCCAGCAGGCGGAGCACGCGGTGGGTGGTGCCGCGCGGGAAAGCCAAGAGGTCTGCAGGAGCGCTCTCCACCGTCGCTCAAAGCTCCCGAGCAACAGGCCCCGCCCCGCCCCGCCCCGCCCCGGGCCGCCCGCGCGCTCCCCGCGCGCCGCCGGGGGCGCCTGCGGGTCTCCACGCTCCGGTGGTGGCCGTGGGAATTTTCTTCCCAAGGAAGCGGAGAGTCGTCCGCAACCTCTCTTTTGCTTTCCCTCAGTCTCTGTCCAGGCGGCCCCCAAATTCCCAGACCTGCCGCCGCCCTCCTTTCCTCCCAGTGGCCCTAAATCGGGCGCAGACTCTTCAGGTTTCTGTCACCAGCGCCCCTTTCCCAAGACCTTGCACTGCATTGCGGCTTCCATTTTCCTGACTCGTGGCCCAATTCTAACAAAAATCTGGGTGTAAGAGTTGAGACCTTAACTCAAAGAAGAAAATATTAAGAAGAGGTGGCAAGAATACACAGACGAACTGTACAAAAAAGATCTTCACGACCCAGATAATCACGATGGTGTGATCACTCACCTAGAGCCAGACATCCTGGAATGTGAAGTCAAGTGGGCCTTAGAAAGCATCACTACGAACAAAGCTAGTGGAGGTGATGGAATTCCAGTTGAGCTATTTCAAATCCTGAAAGATGATGCTGTGAAAGTGCTGCACTCAGTATGCCAACAAATTTGGAAAACAGCAGTGGTCACAGGACTGGAAAAGGTCAGTTTTCATTCCAATCTCAAAAAAAGGCAATGCCAAAGAATGCTCAAACTACCGCACAATTGCAATCGTCTCACACGCTAGTAAAGTAATGCTCAAAATTCTCCAAGCCGGGCTTCAGCAATACGTGAACCGTGAACTTCCTGATGTTCAAGCTGGTTTTAGAAAAGGCAGAGGAACCAGAGATCAAATTCCCACCATCCGCTGGATCATGGAAAAAGCAAGAGAGTTCCAGAAAAACATCTATTTCTCCTATATTGACTATGCCAAAGCCTTTGACTGTGTGGATCACAATAAACTGGAAAATTCTGAGAAAGATGGGAATACCAGACCACCTGACCTGCCTCTTGAGAAATCTGTATGCAGGTCAGGAAGCAAGTTAGAACTGGACATGGAACAACAGACTGGTTCCAAATAGGAAAAGGAGTACGTCAAGGCTGTATATTGTCACCCTGCTTATTTAACTTATATGCAGAGTACATCATGAGAAATGATGGACTGGAAGAAACACAAGCTGGAATCAAGATTGCGGGGAGAAATATCAATAACCTCAGATATGCAGATGACACCACCCTTATGGCAGAAAGTGAAGAGGAACTAAAAAGCCTCTTGATGAAAGTGAAAGAGGAGAGTGAAAAAGTTAGCTTAAAAGCTCAACATTCAGAAAACAAAGATCATGGCATCTGGTCCCATCACTTCATGGGAAATAGATGGAGAAACAGTGGAAACAGTGTCAGACTTTCTTTTTGGGGGCTCCAAAATCACTGCAGATGGTGATTGCAGCCATGAAATTAAAAGACGCTTACTCCTTGGAAGAAAAGTTATGACCAACCTAGATAGCATATTCAAAAGCAGAGACATTACTTTGCCGACTAAGGTCCGTCTAGTCAAGGCTATGGTTTTTCCAGTGGTCATGTATGGATGTGAGAGTTGGACTGTGAAGAAGGCTCAGCGCCGAAGAATTGATGCTTTTGAACTGTGGTGTTGGAGAAGACTCTTGAGAGTCCCTTGGACAGCAAGGAGATCCAACCAGTCCATTCTAAAGGAGATCAACCCTGGGATTTCTTTGGAGGAATGATGCTAAAGCTGAAACTCCAGTACTTTGGTCACCTCATGCGAAGAGTTGACTCATTGGAAAAGACTCTGGTGCTGGGAGGGATTGGGGGCAGGAGAAGGGGACGACAGAGGATGAGATGGCTGGATGGCATCACTGACTTGATGGATGTGAGTCTGAGTGAACTCCGGGAGATGGTGGACAGGGACGCCTGGCATGCTGTGATTCATGGGGTCACAAAGAATCGGACACGACTGAGTGACTGAACTGAACTGAACTGAAGAGTTGAGACCTAGAACTGTAGTCAACCGGAACAGGGTATAAATCCGAAGGGAAACCTTAACTGTTCTTTGACTTTGTGTGAATCAGACTCACTGAGCCACTCTTTTGCATCTCAGTAAAATGAGGATATTAACTTGGATCATTGAGAAATAATGATATGTACGTAGACAGTGTTCTATGAGCACACACTATATTTATATATGTGTATGTATATATATATATAGATGTAATGTGTGTGTGTGTGTGTGGCACAACACTGAGGACAGTGCATGATCAGTAAATGAAACTATTGCCTTCACTGATCTTTATTCTTTGCCACAATTCTCGATATGAATCTGGGGTTGAAAATCTTCCCCTACACTCCAATAAGTCAAGCACGCCAATAACGGTTGTTCCATTTCTACTCTGCTCATCTGTGTAGCTCCAGCACCCATCACAGCGCCTAGCACATAGTTGGTGCCTGCAATGCTGGAGACCCAGGTTCGATCCCTGGGTTGGGAAGATCCCCTGGAGAAGGAAATGGCAACCCACTCCAGTATTCTTGCCTGGAGAATCCCATGGACAGAGGAGACTGAGTGGGGTACAGTCCACGGGGTTGCAAAGAGTCAGACACGACTGAATGACTTCACTTCATTAAGGCCACTGACAGGTATGTGGTGGGAGGAGATTTGTGAAACTGGGAAAGTCATTGAACTTGGAGCCTCAGTCTCTTTCTCAGTTACGAACTTTTTGTACCTATCTTTTGGTGATCATGAGTGTACTTCCACTGGATATAGACGTTGACGTTCATATCAGCACATTTTTATTACTTATTCCTTTAATAAACACTGTTGCCCTGGGAAGTTAATTCAGAGGAGTTTCGGTTATCCATTTGGCCAACACATGCGGACTCAGCTGCCCACCTTGGTTTCTAAATCACTTGATTTATGACCACATCAGAACCCTTCCAGCTTGCTTCTACTTTGCGATTTCTTTCTCCAACCCCTATACTCCCACATTTTAACAGAGATTTCAAATAAATTGTGAAAGCCAGTGATTTAAAGATAATAAGAAACAAGTCATTATTCCAACCCTGTCATTGTAGGTATTATTGTAGGTATCATTGTAGGTGTCGTTGTGGGTGACAACTTGGAGTGAAAAAAAAATCTAAAACAGCAAACAGTGCAGTCTACAAGAGGTAATCCTTTTGTTTGGTAAGTGAAAATCTGGTTCATATATGACATCTTTTGCTGATTTTGGACAATATATTTTAAATTGAAATGTATTATTTAAATATTTAATTAAGACTAAAGATGAAACAAGAAAATAATGGTTTTTACTAATTACTATTTTTTTCTGTAGTAATTAGTAATAACCATTATTTTAACAGAAAATAATTTTGTCAGATAGGCAAAATAATTTTCTCACATAATTTTGTCATTCTGGGTGTCAAATACGCTAGGTATGCCACCATTCTTCACTAGAAGATCTGCATGCAGGAAGAAATAAAGAAAGCACGGGTATAACGCAACATTCCCCTGCCTGCCACACCCCTGCCTTTCAAGAAACAATTTTGTAATCCACTTATGTGGACAGAATGAGGAATTATTTCTGTACTACAGCCAATTCTGAGTATATTTCTGCTCCACAGGTTTCTTTGTTTAGTAAGAACCTTGTTTTTACCATGGTGCTATGTATTTCTATGGGGAAAAAAAATCACTACAAAAATCCGTATCCTAAATGTTGAATTTTCAAACTGAATTTACAATAGCCTTCTCAATGTCAGATGTTTCTCCATCAGAATAAATTCCCATTAGTTTTACTTTGATTCCATGAATTGGATGAGAAACTGAACAATTACTGGAATTAACTAATGGAATGGTTCATTTTATGTGCCAACTTTGCTGGGTTGTGGTGCCCAGATATTTCATCAAACATTATTCTGGATGTTTCTGTGCAGGTGTTTTTTGGGTGAGATTAGCATTTAAATCACTGGATTTTGAGTATACCAGATTACCTTTCCTTATATGGGTGGGCCTCCATTTCAAGGCCTAAATAGAACAAAGGCTGACCTCCCCTGCAGGCAGGAAAGAATTCTGCCAGCCAGACTGGAACTGCAACTCTTCCCAGTCTCCAGCCTGCTAGCCTTCTCCATCAGATTTTGGACTCAACCAGGCCTCCACAATCACATGAGCCAAGTCCATAAAATCTCTCTCTCTCTCTCTCTCTCTCCACACACACACATACTATTAGTTCTGTTTCTTTTAAGAACCTTGACTAAAAAAAAAAAAAAAAGAACCTTGACTAATATAACTGATTTTCAATTTGAATCCTCGCACGATATCAGTATAAAACTGACATCATTTAACTGTGAAGTTCTCCTGCTAGTAGAGCTACATCTTAAAAGCTATTGTTTCACTTTTCATCATGTACAAGGAAACTTGACATCAAAAAGTAAATGAATGTTGAAAAGTATTTGATCTAAACAAGTCATTCATAAGCAATATGAAGCTACCCTCTCTGCAGCTGGGCCTCCTTAAGTCATGCTCTTTGGCACAATTTTCTTAAAATAACTGCAAACCTTTGAGGTAGATGATGCTGTCTCTGCAGGCATGCATACGTTTTCTGGTTTTCATGTGATCAGTGATATCACTGAGGAGCCCCACCCACATGTGGATGGTAATTATCAACAAATGTTTTGTTCACATTATACATTCATGATCAATTTTCTTAAATAACAAGTTCAGTATTTTTCATTAGTTATGCACTTTAGTTTTTTAAACTCATGCTGAAAGGGTGGACTGCAAGTTTAAAAAAAAATAAAGTTTGTAGATTTGCAACATATAATGAATAACTATTGTACCAAGAGCATTCAGACTATTCGCTGTATTATGTTCTATGGCAGGACATATTTCTACCTCTATTTCCTGAATATATTTTACATACATGTACATATGTAATTTCCTATGTCCACTGGCCTAGTGGCTTCATGTATCTTGCAGGTTTTGGCATGGGCACACCTAGCTGGCACACCCAATGTCCAGCAAGAGGCAGAGTAGTGAATACTGCTCTCCCAACCCCCACCCAGGACAAAAATGAGTCGGTTGTCTCTAACTCATAGTGTTAGTAGTGCACTTGCTGACACCAGTGAACACACTGTCCTTGACAGGAAAAGGGAGGTGGTTTATCACTGGCTGTCCACTGGTTGTTGCTTAGGTTTAACTGTGTTAAAGTGAGAATTTGGTTCTCTGCATATTGCATCTCACAAGCTAGTAGACAAGACCAAGGCAGAAGCTGGAATTAATAAGTGGTATGCAACTGACCCATCCTGGCTTATTTTGATTCAACTATTAATACTTACACTTGGGACTTCCCTGGTGGTCCAGTGATTAAGAATCTGCCTGCCAATGCAGGGAACATGGGTTTGATCCCTGGTGCGGGAAGATCCCACATGCCGTGGTACAGCTAAGCCCATGAGCTGCAACTAGTGAAGCCCTCATGCCTAGAGCCTGTGCTCCACAAGAAGAGAAGCCACCACAATGAGAAGCCCACACACAGTGCAACAAAGTGCTTGCCACAACTAGAAAAAGTCCATGTGCAGCAACAAAGACCCAGCACAGCAAAAAATACATTAATTAATTAGTAAAAAAAATACTTGATAGGAAAATGAAAAATCTGGGACAAATGCTAAATTGGACAAGATGCAGGGTAACACATAAACTGGGACTGTCTTTGGCAAACTGGAATATATAGTCCCCCTATAATGTTGTAGGCCAGGTTGAGGATGCTTTCCAATGCTCCTGATTGGCAGCTCCCAATCTCTGACCAGTTTTCTTCCTCTCCAGTTCACGTTGGCCACCATGCCTAACATAATTTGTGCTTCAGATTCACAGCAGGTCTCCAATTTCATCATCTAGCATTCTGTTCTTGGCTCTCCTTACCTTTACTTCCCACTTCAGTTTGGATTCCACCTGCACCACTCTCTCACCACTGCCAGAGGTCCTTTGTACCCTTCTAATTCTGCTCTGCCACAGTGGCAGTGCCACACCCTTGTTCAACCCACAGCCTGCTTTGCCCACCCTATTAGGCCATGAAGGGCTGCAGGAGAATATCCCACAACCATGGACATTGATTCCTCTACAGATTCATGGTCTCAAACTTCAACTGGGCCCTAAACACCCATGTACAATCCTTTACAAGTGCTTGGTCAGTTCCCCCTCTTGTTCTCCTCAGGAATGTTCTGAACACATTCTCCTTCAACTCCATCAGATTCACTCTAGAACACAGATTCAACCCATTAACTTATGAAGAGATGGAAGGAATCAGACCTGAATCCCATCAGTTCCTTCTGCCAACATCTACACTGCTTCTTCACTTCTTTTCTCCAGGCCAAGAGATGATGAGTCTCTCCATACTTGCTCCGTCTGCTTTTTCATTTCCCATCTCCTCTCAACAAACCTTCATTACCTCTGTCTCCTGCACCAACCACTGTACTGAAAAAAACTTTTAACAAAGAACACCATTGACTGCTATCTTGCCAAATCCAATGGACATTCTTTTTGGCCTTACCTAATTGTCCTTCCCATTGCATTTGATACTATTTATCACTTTGTTCTTGAATGTCTCTATATCTCTTTGGCTGCTGGAGCACCGCCTACGTGATTCTCCTACTGCCCTTTCTTCTTGCTCTTTCTCTCAAACTTCCCAGCATACCCTTCCCATGTTAACATCCGATACAATCACACTTAGTGCAATGATCAAAATCAGGAAATTAACATTGCTACAACAGTGTTAACTAATCTAGAACCCTTATTTCAATTTCGCCCATTGTCTCATTAATGTCCTTCTTGGACCACGACTAGTTCCAGGAATGCATACTGCATTTCCTTAACTCTCCTTCATTCTGGAACAGTTCCCCAGTCTCTGTGGTCTTGACATTTTTGAAGGGCACTGGTGTTACTCTGAACAGTGTCCCTCAATTTGGGTTCGTCCAATGGTATGACATCATTAGATTTCAGGCAGTCCACTTTGGGTCAAAAATTGTCTTTCTGTCAATTCTGACAGTTGTGATGGTGTGTTCCTCACAGTGCTTCACCTTAGGTGGCACATGCTACCCATCTGTCCCATTATGGATGTTCACTTGGATTATTAGTTAAGGCAGTGTCTGCTAGGTTTCTTTATACACTATAAAGATACTATTTTCCCCTTTGTAACTAATAAAGATTTTGAGGAATGATACTTTAAGACTATGTAAAAAATATTGTTTCTCATAAACTTTCACCAATTTTAGCATTCTTGCCTGAAATAATTATCACTGGGATGTTTGTCAAATGTTGATTTTTCCTATTAACATAATTCCTTAGCATGACTTTGTTACCCAAATCGCCCAAGATTTGGCCATTGGGAGGCCCTCTATGTTGGCTCCTGTATCTTGATATTACCCCACCGTTCTTTGAGCACCGTGTTTTTCTTTTTTTGGCTATTCCACACAGCATCCTAGTTCCCTGACAAGGGATCAACTGGTGCCCTCTATCTTGGGGGCATGGAGTCTTAACCATTTGATTGCCAAGGAAGTCCTGAGCACTTTCTAATTTCTGGCACTGCATGATTTTCTATGCTCATCTTGTGCTTTCCCAGCCCTAGCCTTGGAATCAGCCATTCCCCAAAGAGCCCTGGTTCCTTTAGGTTATAACTTTTAATTCATGATGGTAAAAACCAAATGTCTTATTATAGGCTTTTAGAGATTCATTCATTCATGCGTCACTGCCAACTGGTAGGATCTTAGTTCTGGACCAGGGATGGTACTCCGGCCCTTGGCAGTCAAATCGTAGAGTCCTAACCACTGGACTGCCAGGTAAATCCCAAGAGTAATTATATTTTTAAAGCTAAGGTTTAAAATTTAATGCCATCTATCAGTATTTAGTATGTGTGCTGTGTGTGTGCTCAGTTGCCGAGTCATGTCTGACTCTTTGAGACCCTATGGACTGTAGCCCGCCAGGCTCCTCTGTCCATGCAATTTTCCAGGCAAGGATACTGGAGTGGGTTGCCATGCCCTCCTCCAGGGGATCTTCCCAACCAAGGGATCGAACCTGCATCTCCTGTGTCTCCTACACTGGCAGGCGGCTTCTTTACCACTGAGCCACCTGGGTATGTGTATGTATACTTAAGTTTGTACATTTAAATACTGATATATGTACATTTTGAGGTATGTTAAATTCTTTTTTGAAAAGAGAACCGTACATAAAATAGAATTAGTAGCTCACAAAAACAAAAAAGGGCTATATACTGAGTATACAGTTTGTTCTCAAGGTGAGGCAATAAAAGAATTAATTTCTACATGAAGACAGAGTTGTTGCCTCACCCAACATAAATGTGTACTCTTAAAAGGTCTACCTTTCATGCTTCTGTGCTGCATTTGAGCGTTTTTGCTATAGAAGATTGTAAAAATCAGCAAATGAGACAGAAAGAATAATAAGGGTTCCTTGCTTCTAGAGAGGCTAAAATCCCTAAGGTTATGTTACCTTCTGTTTTGGTTTTCAGAAAGCACTGTTACTCTGGTTATTAATACAGTTAAAGCTGTGGCTACTTGACGTTCTCAGGTATCTGTATGCTAACATGACATCTCTTTCTAATGGTGCTCTTTTCCAGGATCAGGCTCAAAATTCAGAATATTAAAAACAGACAGGGTATTTTACACCAAACTATCTTTAACACCTTCTTAGATGGCTGCTAGCACCAAAGGCTTACTCCTTCATCTCTTGACCCACAGTGTGGTATCACAAACAAAAGGATTGAGGGGTGTGTGTTAGAAATTATTAGGTATAATAGATATGCTTCATATATTTTTAATGAGTTCAACAGTAAACTGTCTTATACAGTTCAGGCTCCCATTGTAGGGAAAGTTGTAAGTCAAAGAAGCTCAGGTTATTTTAGGTTAATTTTGTATAGGCCAAATACTACTGTAGGAAATTGTGTCTTTTCAAGCTGGGCAGTAACAGGGAGACAGATAAATTGACTTCTAAAAAAGATTTTATTGCTGAGCTTAAAATACCTCTGTTGTTTGAAAGTGATTATTGTATGAACACATGGTACAGGACAGATTGTAACACTGAAGATTTATCAAGGCCTTCTCTGTTCATATGTTCTTGCCTCAGGGTTATCGTACACTAAGTAAATAAAAAGTTACGAGTAGGTTCATTCGCTTGTGTACTATTCTCTAATCAGACATTCCATTTTCCTCCCTTCTGATACTTTTGGTTATTCAAAGGAAGCAATCATTCCATCATTCAGCACAATAGTCACTGCTCTCCCTTTATGCTTTCTTAAAGGGCCCTGCTATAAATAAGATAGAGCTGTGGTGTCTAAGAGAGCAGCCACTAGCCACATGTGGCTCTTTAGATCTAATTTAAATGAACTAAAATAAAATCAAATTTAAAAATTGGTTCCTCAGTCCTACTTAGCCACATTTCTTTAAAAAAATTTTTAAATTGGAGTGTAATTGCTTTACACTGTTGTGTTGGTTTCTGCTGTACAACATGAATCAGCCATATGTATACGTACGTTCCATCCCTCTTAGACCTCCCTCCTGGTGGCTCAGACGGTGAAGAATCTGCCTGCAATGCAGGAGACTCAGGTTCGATCCCTGGGTTGGGAAGATCCCCTGGAGAAGGGAATGGCAACCCACTCCAGTATTCTTGCCTGGAGAATTCCATGGACAGAGGAGCCTGGCAGGCTACAGTCCATGGGATCGAAAGGTCAGACACAACTGAGTGAATAACACAACACCCACCTCCCCTAATCAGTTCCCTCTAGGTCATCACAGAACATCGGGCTAAGCTCCCTGTGTTATACAGCAGGCTCCCTCTAGCTATCTATTTAACACATGGTAATGTACATGCATCAAAGCTACTCTCAATTCATTCCACCCGCTCCTTCCCCATGTCTGTTCTCTGCGTCTGTGCCTCTATTCGGACTTCCCTGAAAGCTCAGTTGGTAAAGAATCCTACATTGCAAATAGGTTTATCGGTACCATTGTTCTAGATTCCATATATATTTACCACATTTCAAATGCTTAATAGCCATTTGCAGCTATTGTATTAGTGTGGACACAGAACATTTCCATCACTGTTAGAAGTAGAGTGGGTCTTCTGGAAGGAATGCCAAAGAACAGTCTCAGAGCCTCAGGAGGAAGGAAGCAGGCTTCTCAGTGTAAGCTGATACCGATCCCAGGTGCATAAAACTGACAGACTGTTCCACTGTACCAAAAACTCACAATTTCCAGGACTATTTTAGTGTAGGGGGAGATGAGTTCACAAAGGCAGATGACTATGGGGGGGGAACACATGTATACCTGTGGGTGATTCATGTTGCTGTATGCCAAAAACCATCACAATACTGTAAGTGTCCTCCAATTAAAATAAATTAATTTTTTAAAAAGTAGATGACTCAGCCATTAAAAAGAATACATTTGAATCAGTTCTAATGAGATGGATGAAACTGGAGCCGATTATACTGAGTGAAGTAAGCCAGAAAGAAAATCACCAATACAGTATACTAACACATAAATATGGAATTTAGAAAGATGGCAATGATGACCCTGTATGCAAGACAGCAAAAGAGACACAGATGTGTAGAGCGGACTTTTGGACTCAGAGGGAGAGGGAGAGGGTGGGATGATTTGGGAGAATGGCATTGAAACATGTATACTATCATGTGAGAAATGAATCGCCAGTCTATGTCCGATGCAGGATACAGGATGCTTGGGGCTGGTGCACGGGGATGACCCAGAGAGATATGGGGAGGGAGGTGGGAGGGGGGTTCATGTTTGGGAACACATGTACACCCGTGGTGAATTCATGTCAATGTATGGCAAAACCAATACAGTATTGTAAAGTAAAATAAAGTAAAAATAAAAAATAAAAAAATGCCATTATTCAAAAAAAAAAAAAAAAAAACCAAAAAACAAAAAAAGTAGATGACTACTCCAAGTGGAAAACAAAATAGGACTGAGTAAAATGGATGAGAAATCTATGTATGGCAAAACCAATACAATATTGTAATTAGCCTCCAATTAAATTTATATTTAAAAAAAAGAAATCTAGTTGTGGTTGTTTTAGACTCTTATCAGAATTGCTTTCAATATTCTATTTTCCAACAAAGGCCCCATTCTTTTTGCTCCATTTGTAACCCTCAGTTTAGCAGGTGGCATCAAGGTCCTTGAAATGAACACATTTGCTCAAAAATCACTATCAGTGGACTTCCAACTGAAACAACATTTCTAAAACAAAAGCATAAATTCCTCAGACTGATACGTTATTTCCATTATCTGAGGGAGGAATAGAAACAGGAGAGTGAGAGTTGTGGGCAAGGATAGGGAGCCCTGGACTAATCTCCTGCAGGAGTCCTGCCTTCAAGCCCAGATGACAAGATTTTGTATTCTGGTATCCCTGGCTACCTGGGAAGGTGGGGAGTGTACCCTCTCAAGCTCCTATCAGTCAAGCACAAGAAACCAGAGGTCCCTGTGTAAGGTACACTTGAAGCTAATGCAGGATGGGGGCATAGATAGTAAAGGGGCCTGGCAGGGCACTGCCAGCACAGAGCCATAGGCTACACAAAATAGCTACCAGTGGAAATGAAGTATCATGGGATTTTCCTTGGAAAAACCTTCCTAATATAGGAACTAGTTTGAAGGAATATTATCAGTATGACTAAAATAATGCTAAAAGTGGCTGTGTTACTATATAATTAAGACTATGCCTAATTTCCACCATTTATTAGAAGCAGCTGCTTTTTAAATAACTCATTTTCACCAGTAGCTATTGCAAAATAATTTAATGTTTGGCTGAATCCAGGTAAGATTCTGTAATTTTCATGAATATATAGAAATGTTTCCACTCAACTTTGTGTGTGGACTTTTAAAGACATACTATCTGACAGATGTTTGTGATAATTATTTAGCAATTGTATTTTGCCTCTATTATTTTGATTGTACCTCCTAATATTCTTAAGTATCTTTGGGAAGTTTAAATTAGCATTAAACTAGAAGAATAAGCACTTGATTTTATATATCTACCAGAATTGCCTGTAACATACACCTATATAACACATAATATAGGGGTACTTATAAGTGAATTTTGACCTTTAAGATGATTTCAAACAAAACCTCAAAAACTTGTGTTTGCTTCTTCCTCCTCAAATCTGTGGAAATTCAGATAATAGCAAACACTTATAAATAGTGCTTACCATTGGAGAAATTTAAATACTGGAGGGGTTCAATAATATTATTGTGATTATATTTTTTAAAGTCTTCATGCTATATATATATATAAAATAATGGGATTTGATTCAAAATAAACCATGGTGTGTGGGGAGGGGTGTATATGAAACAAGATTGGAAATTAGTAATTGTATCTGGCTACTGTGTTCACAATAAAAATTTTCTGCAGGGTACTTAGTTATGTGAATTAATGGACTTTAAAAATGTGCACAAAACTTTGACTTGGGAGTTTCTGTTTAGAAATTTACCTCAAGGAGATAATCAGACAGAGCAGAAAGCTATATGTTTAAGAATGTTCATCTCAGCATTATTTTTGAATATTTTTTACTCATGTATCCTATAAGAAAAAAAGAAATGTTACTTTAACAAAATGAAAAAGAAATCTAAGATGAAGACATGAAATACAAAGCAAAACAGTGGCAGGTGAAGGGTCCAAACAGCTCAAAAGACCAATTTCTTCTATTTTGGGTGTATGTCAGTAGAAAAGGTAGAGAATCCTCTGATTCTTGATTCCTAAATGGGAAAGGAGAGAGTCCTTTCTAGGCCACCCGATCCAAATATAGTTTATACCCTTTCCTCCAGTTGTGGTTCCTTCGTGAAACATCCTGATGACTCACCAAGGCTTACTCCTGTTTCCTGAGATTGGGCCTTCTTCAGGCTCCCTTAACAAGAACTGCTGTTTCTGCTAGTGTGCTTAACTTTAAAAATAAATAATAATTTCAAAATTACAGATAAGTTACAAGAATAGTACAAAGAACTCCCGTACATCCTTTACCAAGACTTACCAACCTGTGACATTTTGCTCTATTTGTTTTATGTCTTTTTATACATACACACACATGGATTACTTTTTGAACCAGTTAAAATGCAGACATGACACACCTTTACTCCTGAACACTTCAGTATGTATTTTCTAAGAACAAGGATATTCTCTTATATAACAATAATAATCACAATCAGAAAATTAACATTGATATAATATCATCTAATATTCAATCCATATTTACATTTAGTTAACAGTCCCCCAAATGTCCTTCACAGCAAGAATTCTTTTTCTGAACCAGGATCCAACTCAGGATTGCACATTGCTTTTAGTTGTCATGTCTCTTTGGTCACTTTTAACTTGAAACAGTTCCTCTGTCTTTGTTTTTCCAGACGTTAGACGTTGACTTTTCTGAACAGTACAGGCCAGTTGTTCTGTAGAATATTCTTCAATCTAGAGTTCCCTGTTGTCTCTTCATGATTAGATCAGCCCTCTTTGCACTCGCAAAATAATGGCAACAACATAACCTGCAAACAACTTAACTGTCTGATGATAGGGAAATGGTTAAATAAACTGTGATACAACCACAAAATGTACTATCATGCAACCAACAAAAATGATAGAGTATATTTACTGAGCTGTGAAGACATTTTTAATTGAAAAAAGAATACAAATCAATAGTTATAACTTGAGCCCATTTTATATAATTACATATATGCATAGAAACCCTGAAGATTTTACAAAAAAATATAATGGTGACCTATGGTCAACAGGAATATGATGGATTAAATTATTATTTTTTTTTGGTGCCATGACTGAGATGATGGATTAAAATTTTTAAAATTTATCTTTATTTTCTATGACTATACTACCAAATGCAATCTACAGATTCAATGTGATCCCTATCAAATTATCAATGACATTTTTCACAGAACTAGAACAAAAAATTTCACAATTCATATGGAAACACAAGACTCCAAACAGCCAAAGCAGCCTTGAGAAAGAAGAATGGAGCTGGAGGAATCAACCTTCCTGACTTCAGACTATACTACAAAGCTGTAGTCATCAAGACAGTATGGTAATGGCACAAAACAGAAATATAGACCAATGGAACAAGATAGAGAACCCAGAGATAAACCCATGAACCTGTGGGTACCTTATTTTTGACAAAAGAGGCACAAATATATGATGGGGCAAAGATAGCCTCTTCAATAAGTGGTGCTGGGAAAACTGGACAGCTACATGCAAAAGAATGAAATTAGAACACTACCTAATGCCATACACAAAGATAAACTCAAAATGGATTAAAGACCTAAATGTAAGACCAGAAACTACAAAACTTTTAGAGGAAAACATAGGCAGAACACTCAATGATATAAAGCAAGATCTTCTATGACCCACCTCCTAGAGTAATGGAAGTAAAAACAAAAATAAACAAGTGGGACCTAATTAAACTTAAAAGCTTTTGCACAGCAAAGTAAACTACAAATAAGGTGAAAAGAATGGGAGAAAATACTGGTAAAGGAAACAACTGACAAATAATTTCCAAAATATACAAGCAGCTCATACAACTCAATACCAGAAAAGCAAACAACCCAATTAAAAAGCGGGAAAGGGACCTGAAGAGACGTTTCTCCAAAGAAGACATACAGATGGCTAACAGGCACATGAAAAGATGCTCAGCATCATTCATTATTAGAGAAATGCAAATCAAAACTACAATGAGATATGCCTCACACTGGTCAGAATGGCCATCATCAAAAAGTCTACAAACAATAAATGCTGGAGAGGGTGTGGAGAAAAGGGAACACTCTTGCATTGCTGGTAAACCGATGGATGTAAACTGGTAAACTGGAATGTAAACTGATACAGCCACTATGGAAGACGGTATGGAGATTCCTTAAAAAACTAGGATAAGACCACCATATGACCCAGCAATCCCACTCCTAGGCATATACCCTGAGGAAACCAAAATTGAAAAAGACACATGTACCCCAATGTTCGCTGCAGCACTATTTACAACAGCTAGAACATGGAAGCAACCTAGATGTCCACTGACAGATGAATGGAAAAAGAAGTTGTGGTACATATATACAATGGAATATTACTCAGCCATAAAAAGGAACACATTTGAATCAGTTCTAATGAGATGGATGAACCTACAGCCTAATATACAGAGTAAAGTATGTCAGAAAGAGAAATATAAATATCGTATACTGACACATATATATGGAATCTAAAAAGATGGCACTAATTAATTTATTTTCAGGGCAGCAATGGAGAAACAGACATAGAGTATAGACCTATAGACATGGGGGGAGGGGAGGAGGGAGAAGGGGAGATGTATGGAGAAAATATGGAAATTTACGATACCATATGTAAAATAGATAGCCAATGGGAATTTGCTGTATGACTTAGGGACCTCAAACAGGTGTTCTGTGACAGGCTGAAGGGTGGGATGGGCAGGGAGATGGGAGGGAGGTTTGGGAGGGAGGTTTGGGAGGGAGGGGACATGGTGTACCTATGGCTGATTCTTGTTGATGTATTGAACAGAAAACCACAAAATTCTGTAAAGCAATTATCCTTCAATTTAAAAATTTTTTAAAAACTTAAAAAATTATCTGCATTTTCTAATTTTGTCATATGAGCATCAAGTCATCTGTGAATAGTGAAAATGTCTTTTAAAAACTTTAAAAACAGGATGGCTTCACTTTTATATCTGAAGGATCACCATGTGGAAAAGGAAATATTTATTACTTTCCTGTACCAAGAACCAGCTAATTTCACTTAAAATCACTTCATCTTATTTGCTCTTTACGTCAATCCAGTGGTTTAAGGAATATATATTACATATAACATGGATACTATTTTGACAGAGGTGTAGGGGCTGAGACTGAGAGGAGGAAGGTACCTTGCTCAGAGTTTACCACTTACTGGACACAAAGCTAGGACTCAACTCAGGACTTTCATAAAGTTCCTAATTTATCCACCTCACTCTGCTCTTGTGTGGCTCTTTTTCAGGTGTCTGCTGCCTGACCCTATCTGCATAATGGGCTTAGAATTTTGACAGTTTCCCAGATTTTAGTCTTACCATCATACCTCTGATGATTTTCATAGGTTTCATAAGTAGGCACATACCTTAACTTTTATTTTTTCTACTAAGCAAGATTTATATATGTGTATCTATGTACATTGGAGGAGGAAATGGCAACCCACTCTTGCCTGGAAAAATCCCATGGACAGAGGAGCCTGGTGGGCTTTAGCCCATGGGGTCACAAAGAGTCGGACACAACTGAGTGACTCGGCATCTATGTACATGAAATGATTTTGCTTTCTGATGTGCCTCAAGCTTTGAGTTATCTTTATTATGTGGCATTTTCCCAAGCAAGGTGGCTAATCAACTTCATTACCTCATCACACCACTGGCCTCAACATCTTCCTTCTCTCAACTTTCCCTTCCACCATTTTACCTCTCAGGTACTTACGGTTTCCTCCACTGTCTTTGTAGGTCCTCTGCCAAGGAAAGGAAACCAGATGGTGATTTTGCACAGGCACCTATTAAACCTCTGCTATTGGGGAGGGGCTAGGTAGACAGTCCATGCACAGTCCCAACCAACAGAAGGACTTTTCAGTATTGGTCTTGTCATTTGGTGGGTTACTCTTCTCTTCGGGTCATCTGCAAAAGCAGATTGGCAGAGAACCGTGTGATGGTGCGTGGACTATCATGGACACTAAATAGAGTCAAGGAAGTCAAGTAAAATAGGAACTCAAAAGCACAAATTGGCTTTAGCAACAGTCACTGGTGAACTGTGCCTGAGTGGTTTTAGTGTAGTTGAGAGAAATGGAGAGATGTAGACAGAAGTGTGTACAGTGAGCTAAAGAGTGTATAATAAAAATATTGAAGTGGAAATATCAAGTGAAGACTTGACTTTCAAGAAAATTATATGAAAAGAGAAGGGAAAGTAAAACTAGAAGGGAGCACAGGAACAAGGGAGAGCGTAATAGGGGATGGTGATCTTTAGTCTGTATTCTCTCCTCTAATTCTCACAGCTCTGTGCACAGAGTACTAGTTTCAACTGCATTTAAAAGATGAGAGATAATGGAAGTGGAGAGTCAGCAACCTCATCAAGGCCACCGAAATCTGGAGGCCATCTGTAAGTACAAAGGACTGCAGACTGATGTGGAGAATCTGAGACCAAACACCAGTATTTATGGGCATCAGTCTGCACTGGGATTTCCTCTAGCAGGTCATCTTCCACCAAAGTAAGAGTATGGTAAACTCTAGGCAGAGGAGAAGCAAACAGTGGAAGAGAATTACAAGAAGTGGGAAGCTGAGGCCAGTGGTGTCAAGGGGTAATGGAGGTCATTAACCATCTTATCCAAACTGGGTAGTTAAGGAAGCAAGACCAAAGAAAATGAAGGAACTAAGAGTCTGGTGGACATGGGCACAGAGTAGAAGTTAGGAATCTTGGCAAAAAGTTCAAAAGAAAAACATACAAACAAGCAAAACCCAGTAGAATTCAAACTAGTTTATCAGTGGTAAAAATAGATCCAAAAGACAGAATGAGATTCTAAAGAAGTATATGTAGAAATCAAAGCAGATCAATTTTATCACTATGATTGATGGTATCATTAACAGGCAGATAAAATTCAGGTCAGGACAATTTGATGTGACACTCATGCTTGAGTAGCCAGCACATTGGGTAAAAACATCCAGAAGAATAGCATAGTGTTCCATTTGAGACTCAGCTTCAGTGAGTGGAGCAGACTGTGGATAGGGACTGGAACTAATCAGCAGACCACACAGGTGACAGTTTGATCAGTTGATTGTGGGGACAAATGAGAACAATACAAGAGGGCAAAGACCAGGACACCGTGAAACACTTAGATCAGGGTAGGGGGAAGAGTCAGGAAAGGAGTAGTCTTGAATGGGTGGTATAGATCATGGAAATAGAGTTTCCAGCAGGGCAGCAAAGGAAAAAAAGAATAAAGATAGGAACGTTTTAAAGTTTTATGTCAACCACCTTTCTAGGAAATGGCCTACAAACAGTTGGCTGCATTTCCAAGTTTCATGAAATGGAATGACTCTAGTTATTAAATGCAGTAAAGGCGGCCTAAATCCTTTCCTACCTTGCCTCTTTCCCAGGGTAAAAGAAAACCTGTCAAGCCTTTTTCCTAAGCAACGTATGTTTTCTTTAACCCCTTTCCCTGCACCTTGGCCCCCACCCCCATCTCCACCCCCAGCATACTGGATACCTGCCCTAGGCTGCTTGGACACATGGGATAAGCTGAATCACTTAAGAACCATTCTTCCAAGGGAGGTCTGAGAAGACTATTGTGTTTGAGGATAATGCCAAAATTTCAGCTCTTTGATCTGCAAACTTTCAGACACTGCTTATCTTCTATGCTTGCTCTCTAACAGAGAACATGAGACCAGGGTCCGAAGAATTACTGCTTCCTGGTAATACTAAATCAATACTAAATATAGAACATAAGCCTATTTGGCTTAAGGATCAGGAACATTTGAAAATAAGCCTTTCTGTTAAGTTGTCTGGCTAAACTCTGAAATGAAAATAATACCAGTCTTCATTATCACTAAAGTTTCAAGTTACAAAAATGAACTCTCTAGTGTAGTTATTTAATATTAACATGATTAAAATCTTAAGTGTTTCCAAGGTAGTATTAATATTTAGATTGTATTACTGATCTTTTTCTAAAAAGCATGCAGCCATAATAGGGACTCCTAACATTTTTACCAGTGGTATTGCATTTGAAATTTCTTTTAAAAAATATTTACTGTTATCACAATATGTTACAATGTTTCAGCAGTCTTTCAGTTACTTAAACTTGTATAACTGAACATATGTCTCATTATTAGATTTAATACATATGGGGTCTGGGTAGATATCAGAGGGTGTATTAACATATTATTGACTGGGGGATTTTTGCAGAAAATAACGTGTATGGTTGGCAATGTGTTATGTAAGTGAATATTGAAACACTCTGGTCAATAACATTCGGGTAACAAAAGACATCTCTGGTCAATAAGTTGCTAATGAACTCTACCCATCATATGATATTTTCACTGCATAACCCAGCTCAGTGGTTAAGCTGCTTTGGTAACAGTCTTTATTTCCCCCTCGTGTATATCCCTTGGTTTCTTGGTCATTAGAGTTGCCTTTTGTAAACCAGTGCTTGGAGTCACTTGTTGTATCACCAAGGCAGTCCTGTGAACCATGGCATGAGGCTTTATAGGCACGTGACTTGGCAACTACATGCAGGATCCCAGGCTCTGCAGGCATGATTTCTTAGTAGTAATAGGAGATTTTCACATTTCTAAGTCTTGATCGTACAAGTTGAATTGTCACACAGCCTTTATGAGAATGTTTTCAGCCTTTTACAGATTTGTAGGAAAAATGGAGTTACAGACTGAATGTGTAATCACTGCACCTGCATGTATCTTACTGATACTATAGAGCCAGGTGTGAAGTTTTGGTGTTTCTACTTTAAACTTGTTGAAACAGAAACCCCCCCATGTCATTTCTTGAATGCTTATTCATAAAATTACTTTACTACAAATAATAAGATTCTCTGGCTAATTTTAAGAGTAATTCTATTTTGACTTAAGAAAGGAATTCTGATCTTTGAAGGACATTAGTTGCTAAACTACAGACTTAAAGGCTCAGCTAAATGAACAAAATACATTTCATTATATTCCCATTATTTTTGGATACCAGACTTAAGCTTTCATAATGAAAGTTTGAATGAGAATTTGCAAACTTGATGTGTTGTGTGCTCAGTCGCTTCAGTCGTGTCCAACTCTCTGCAGCCCTGTGGAGTGTAGCCTGCCAGGCTCCTCAGTCCGTGGAATTCTCCAGGCAGAGCTACTGGAGTGGATTGCCATGCCCTCTACAGGATCTTCCTGACCCAGGGATTGAACCGACATCTGTGTCTCTTGCATTGCAGGCAGATTCTTTACCACTGAGCCACCAGAGAAGCCCAAAACTTGATTACTGCTAGATAATTTAGGAAATCTCAATTTGGTTTGTGCTTTAAAATAGAGTAGTTATGTTATGGCCATACCACCCTGAACACGCCTGATTTCAGCTATAATTGAGTAGTAGTAGTTGTTTTTTTTTAGTGACCTCTTTGAAGGGAATTTTTTAAAAAATCATTTTAATTATTTTTAAGTGTGCACTTCAGTGGCATTATTAAGTACATTCACATTGCTCTGCAATGACACTATCCCTCTCCATAACTCTTTTATCATCCCAAACTGAAATCTGTACCTATTAAATAATACCTCCCTAATCCTCCCTTCTGCTAACCTCTAGTAACCATGGTCCTACTTTCTGTCTTTAAATTTGACTATTCTCGCTTCTTCTCCTGTATCGTGGAAAATAGCTGATTTTGATATTTTTAATGAGTTTTTAATTCTCTTCTTTCTACTCCAAATGTGAAACTGTCACAGTGGAACAGAAACAAATGAGGAAAATTATTGGCAACTCTAGAGGGTTTTATGTTTCTAATTACTGAAAGATGACAGTTCTTCTGGAGCAGTAAGGTAGCAAGATCTACATCCTGTATTAATTCCTGTTCTTTTTCTCATCCCACTCTGCTGTTCACCCTGGGAAAACCAAAACTATAACAGCTTAGTAACTTCTTTACCTGCCTTAAGCTATTTATGTTGCCATGCCATGTGGACTTTAATTGTATTTGGAGGCTGAAGACAAGTGGAATTTTAAGGTTTCCTGACCTTTTCATATGTCAAAGTGGGTGGATACTTAATCCTATAGTAAAAGTTAAACTTATCATTTAAGCACCTTTTTTTTAATATACCTTTTTTTAAGAGGTCATGAAAGTACTTTCTTCTCTAAAAACTAAAGACAAGCAAGAAAAACTTAATCTTTTTTGTACAGTAAAACAGAATTGTGTTCTTGGGTTCATACTTCCATGCATGACTGGATTTCAGAAACTAGACTGAGCTATTTTGCTAGTCAAATTTCAGAGGCCTGTGTCCTCTTACTACACACGTAAGTCTTGGTAGAAGGGGAACTTCATCTTGTAGGATTTCAGTCGTTCAGTAAGATCCATCAATGTACTTCCCCCCCTCCCCTTGTCTTAACTATTTCTCACTTTAAAAACAGTTGCCAGAAAGAAATCTGTTTATCAGGGGTGCTCTTACACGTGTTATTTTTAAGTTTACTTTTGTATATGTTCTTTGGTGCGCTTGAGGCAAGAGGGCCAGAGGGATATTTGGGGGGAGGTGATGACAGGGTATTACTATTTGGAGAGTTGAATGAGTTACCTTGATGTTACATAAAATTAGGCTTGTAGACTCTCATGGTTACATTGAATGCTGCTAGGAAATGGGGTCAATCTTAGGAGGTCAGTTCGAGTTTTGATTGCCAGTCTGATATTACTAGATTCTGAACACAACATGAAATTGGGCATATCTTTTGCAATAAATGAGGGATGTTTTTTCCTTGTATTGTGAGAGCTTACCGAATAGTTGTCCTCTGTATATTAAATATCTTTTAACAGAGGAAATTGAAAATGTTAACACATTTAATGTGGTTAAAAATTACAGAATAAAAATTATAGCCTTCATTTTAGATCTTGAGTAGACGGATTAGAGACAAAATAATCAGATGTAAAAAACATTTACTTCTCTTTTATATGTTCACATTTTGTGAAAAACTGAAATAATTTTTTTCTAAGAGCTTAAAGGAACCCTGAGATCATCCATTCAACCCCTTCCTGACTTTATTTTAGATAGTCTGTCTCTTATTTAATATAAAATCTTTTTGTATCATTTTACTACAGAATTTAGTAAAAGTAGGCTTTTTTTTACTCTCTTTGAGGATGTAAATTATATTGCTTACTGGCTCTATTTAGAGTATTACGCTGATTTTACTTTACCAGTAGTAACAGAATTTTCCTTACATGTGCTTATTAGACTTTGTTAGGTTGTGTTGTATTATTTTGCAGTCTTAAGATTTACTTCATTTTTTGATGGATTCATTTATGCACTTCGTGTATGATATGTTGGTAATCAGGTGTAAGTGCATTTATTTTTACTGTCACACAATCCATCATAGGGGTAGAACTTGTGTTGTTTATTATTGTTTAGTCTCTCAGTTGTGTCTCTTTTGTGACCCCGTAGACTGTAGCCCGCCAGGCACCTCTGTCTGTGGTATTTCCCAGGCAAGAATACTGGAGTAGGTTGCCATTTCCTTCTCCAGGGGATCATCCTGACTCCAAGGATTGAACTCAGGTCTCCTGCATTGCAGGGGATTCTTTACCGTCTTAGCTACCAGGGAAGCCCATGCACACATTCAGGTAAATACTCTAGTTCAGGAAAATTGACCAAAGTAAGGAGACTAGGACTACCCTTGGTTTGTACAAGCTTCTTCGTTTTAGGCCTTTTGGAGGGGACCCCCGACGGCAAAGCTGACCTGTTCTGACAGTAATGGGCAAGGTTTTCTAGAGGAGTTCTTAACAGAAAGCCTGAACTTCCCTCTAACATTGAAATTTTAGACATCATCTTACAAGTAAGGTCATTGTAAATCTGAAGTTGGTAGTAGAAAAATGTTCTTTTAATGGCCGTGCACTGTTTTTTCCCTTGGACAGTCTGGCAGAAAAAAATTTGCAGCAGTTATTTTGAGAAGGGACCTCCAGTGTCTAATATAAACCCAAGTTTTCTGTTAACTAGTCCTGAGATAAAATATTATCTTGTATTTTCATTATGTTCTGGACTTATAACAAGTGTGTGCTCATAGCATCTATTTGGTGAAAAAGAAAACAGAGACTTAAATTAGTGGTTCTTTGAAGATTGTGTAGCTGCAAAATATGAAAGGGCTGGATAGATTTTAGGTTGTTTACTTTTGTTCTGTTTGTTATCTCTAATACAACCTGTTTTAACTAAGCCAGTTTATCATGAAAGACTGGACTATGAACCTCAGTGTTCTAATTAACATAGTTGGATCTTAATTCATTTTAAAATAGTTTAGAGGAACCATGTCAGATTTTGTTCTTGAATAATTCCATTCATATTGAACTCCTGTAATGTTTTCAGTGTTAATTTTTACAATGAGAAAGTTTCTAAAAATGGAGTATAAAAATGTTTTTTTTAAGTTGTGCATACAGAAAGTCTCAGATCAAATACCCCTTTGTCAGATTCTGGACTGGACTTAAGGAAATTTAGCTTTTTAAAGATTTGTGGTTTTGGGGAATACTTGATAATGGATTTTTAGTGCCCATTTTATGTATCAAGATTATCCTTATGCAAGTTTACATCTCGGCTCTCCCCTCAGAGTAGTTTTCAGGTATTAATATTCCATATAGCTAGACATAGTTTGCTTTGATTTGTTTATACTTATTTCATTTCCTATAAAATTCACTAGGTTGAAGGTTATGGTTTTTCTTTGAACCTGAAGGTGTTGCTGCCCTAATAGTTTTATTAGACATTATTACATCTAGGATAGACCATACCTGTTCACACTAGAGGCTGTTATCTGATGGAATCACATGGCCGGTAATTGCCTCCTATTAGTGACTTCACTTTCACTTTTTACTTTCATGCCTTGGAGAAGGAAATGGCAACCCACTCCAGTATTCTTGCCTGGAGAATCCCAGGGACAGAGGTGCCTAGTGGGCTGCCGTCTATGGAGTCACACTGAGTCGGACACGACTGAAGTGACTTAGCAGTAGCAGCAGTGTAGTTATCCTGTTTGTGGCTACTCCTTAAAGACTTAACTATTTCATAAGCATATAAAAAAAAGGGAAGGAAACATGACCAAAGGTCAAGTTATTGGTAAAATATTAAAAAAAATTTTTTGTAAAAAAAAAAGACAAAAAATAAAAGAAAAAAATAAAAGCTGTTTGCAATATTATACATCTGACTTAAATCTATTTAAGTAAAATAGTTGTTTGGCTAAAGTCATAAATACCCAATTAGCACAAAATGTTAAACTAATGGCATCAAGTCCTGGTTCCAAATCAGGAAAGGAGTACATCAAGGCTGTATATTGTCATCCTGCTTATTTAACTTATATGCAGAGTACATCATGAGAAATGCTGGGCTGGATGAAGCACAAGCTGTAATCAAGATTGCCAGGAGAAATATCAGTAACCTCAGATATGCAGATGACACCACCCTTATGGCAGAAACCAAAGAACTAAAGAGCCTCTTGATGAAAGTCAAAGAGGAGAGAGAAAAAGTTGGCTTAAAACTCAACATTCAGAAAACTAAGATCATGGCATCCAGTCCCATCACTTCATGGCAAATAGATGGGGAAGCAAGGAAATAGTGAAAGACTTTATTTTGGGGGGCTCCAAAATCACTGCAGACGGTGACTGCAGCCATGAAATTAAAAGACGCTTCTTGGAAGAAAAGTTATGACCAACCTAGATAGCATATTAAAAAGCAGAGACATTACTTTGCCAACTAAGGTACATCTAGTCAAGGCTATGGTTTTTCCAGTAGTCATGTATGGATGTGAGAGTTGGACTACAAAGAAAGGTGAGTGCTTAAGAATTGATGCTTTTGAAATGTGGTGTTGGATAAGACTCTTGAGAGTCCCTTGGACTGCAAGGAGATCTAACCAGTCCATCCTAAAGGAAATCAGTCCTGAATATTCATTGGAAGGACTGACCCTGAAGCTGAAACTCCAATACTTTGGCCACCTGATACAAAGAACTGACTCACTGGAAAAGACCCTGATGCTGGGAAAGATTGAAGGCGGGAGGAGAAGGGGATGACAGAGAATGAGATGGTTGGATGGCATCACCGACTCAATGGACATGAGTTTGAGTAAACTCCAGGAGTTGGTGATGGACAGGAAGGCCTGGCATGCTGTAGTCCATGGGGTCGCAAAGAGTTGAACACAACTGAGTGACTGAAGTGAACTGACTAAATGGCATCAATTCATTCTTGACTACATTCAATTTATTCTTTAGAAACTTTCTTGATAACCAAATATTCACGTTCTTTTCCCCCTAATTTATTTACTTATGGCTATGCTGGGTCTTCCTTGCTGCTCAGGTCTGTCTCTCGTTGTGGCGAGCAGGGACTCCTTTCTAGTTGCACTGTACAGGCTTCTCATTCTGTGGTTTCTCTTGTTGAAGCACAGGCTCTAGGGCACTTGGACTTCAGTAGCTGCAGCACCTGGGCTCAGTAGTTGTGGCTCCCGGGCTCTAGAGCACAAGCTCAACAGTTGTGGCTTATGAGCTTGGTTGCTCCATGGCATGTGGGATCTTTCCGGACCAGGGATCAAACCCATGTCTCCTGCAGTCACAAGCGGATTCTCTACCACTGAGCTACCAGGGAGGCCCCTATTCACGTTATTTCTACTCTTATTTCTTACTTTATATTAAGACATGCAGGTAACTGGTGTTTGAAACTCTTAAATGAAAAAAAATTCTAGCAGATAAGCTAAAAGCATGATATGTATATCAAGTCATTTTTTCTAGTTAGTCTTAGATTTTATTCATACAAGGACAAACCAACTAGTTGAAAAGGTCAAGTGATTCTACCTTATTTTTTACATAATTGAGCAGTTGTTAGACAGTGTTTGGGGAGTAGGAACCATCTCAACAGAAAAAGGTCATAGGAATTCTTCAACAAAACAGTACATAAGCCCTTCAAGTACACTGAACTCAGTCACATCTGACCCTGGACACACAGAGAAGATCCATCTGGCAACAGTGAACAGCTATGAGCAAGCAGTTACTTTTCAGAAAGCAGAATGAAGGGAAACGATTCACCAATAATTAATATAAATAATAATTCGTACGAAACAAAACCTTTTGACTTAATCTTTTCACAAATGAAATATAGTGTCCAGTTTTCCAAAATAATTCATATTCCACTTTGAGATATAGTCTATTTGGTCTTTACAACAAAATCAAAACTCCACAGAATTCTTTATAGAGCATGTATGTTTTTTTAAAGGCTCCACACCTCTTTTTCATTAAAAAGCACTCCTTTGGAGTAGCAGAGCAGGGAAGCTTAGTCCCTATAGGTGGACTTTTAAATTGGTTCAAATTTTTTGGATGGTGATTTTTTAAAATCAAAACTTTAAATGTACATACCCTTTACTTATTAGAAGTTCCACTTCTAAAATATAGCCTAAGAAATTAATTGCTTAAGAACATGAAGATGTACATGAGACTGGACAGAACTCCAGTTCATCCATACACTCCAATGCCATGGTGCTGCTAAACAGAATGTGAGAAATCTAGTTGTGCTGACACTTTATAGTGTTGTTCAAGTGAAAAAGACAAGGTGCAGAACTGGAAGTACAGCATGAGACTATTTATGCTAAGTTATATCTTAACATAAGCATTTGGCAGAATACACATCAAGTATAGGGGAATAGGCTGGTGGAAAAGGGGGATTTTAGCATTTTGCTTTATACATCTGTATATTTTCATGTTGCACAATGACTACATTTCTTTAAACTGAGGTAAGGTTCACATAACATAAAATTCACCCTTTGAAGTATATAATTTGTGGTTTTTAGTATAGTCACAAAGTTGTATAACCATCACTACTATTTAATTTCACACATTTTCATCACCCCCAAAGAAACTCCATGCCAGTTATTTCTTACCCGCCCCCCCCCAGCTCCTGGCACCCACTAATCTGCATTCTGTCTCTATGAATTTGCCTCTTCTGGACATTTCATATAAACAGAATCCTACACTATGATGATCATAGTGTAGTAAGCTGGCTTCATCCATGTTTAGTATGAATCAGCACTTCATTTCTTTTTATGGCTATATATGACTGTAATAAATAAAAATCTGTAAATAGCTCTGATTTTAAAGCTACTCAAACAGAAAAACCTTACCCTTTAGTATATATGACTTTATAGAAACTCAACAGCTCTAAATCCAGTGTCCATATTACAGTTTATTTCTACCTCCCTGCTCCTAACACTCCCTTGAACATTTCCTCTCTCAGGTCCCATTTAAAAGGTTGCCTCTTCAAACAGTACTTTTGTTTTCACATAAATCTATTAGACTATTATCATCACACAGCAGAATGCTTTTTGCCCAGTTGTACCTTCCCTAGCTCCCCACCACTGGTCCCATCCCCAACATAAAACACATTTGTATGTCTATAGACGTGCATAGGCAAAGGTAGAATTTGGGAGTTTATGGATCCACTATCTTGACAAGGACCTGGGTCTGGTTGACTTCAGTACATTTACCACAGGCAGAAATGTCTGCTACAGTGTAACAAAGTAAAATGCTATCATTAACTTCCATAGTAACTTATTATTAACTTCCATAGGTATTTTATAGCTTTCATCTTCTGAATAAAAATCAAGACTATATTTCTGCTTTGTCCTTCAAGTTTGGTTACCTCATTATCTGAACAAGGCAAAATTATGTAATGCTGGTTGATACATAAAGCAGCACTGTCACAGGGACTGGTTTTTTCTCTTAAAAACATGGACTGGCCATAGAATTTTCCTAGGAAATTCTACCGCATTTATGCTTTGGAATGACCTCAGCAATGCTGAAAAAAGAAAACAAAAACACCCCAATCCCAAACCCCAGCTGTAAATAGTTTCAATTAGCTAAAGAAAAACCACATAATTCTCTTCTCCATATTTTTATTGGGTAATTAAAATGAAGCTAAGTAATGGATTTTCAATGTGCGTGCACACACACACACTCACTCAAACATGACAGGTAACATCTGCAATAAAGCACACTATAGTTCTAGTTCCAGCATTAATCAGAAATCTCTTGCTTGATTTTTTTTCCTCTTTGAGTAGGGATGCAGGCATGCAGGTTAGAAATTATATATATGGAATGAGCATATTCTACCAACTAAAACTTTGATTTCTGCCCTCAATAGGACCACCCCAATATATGAGCACTACTGCTAGAAATAAGTTGTCCACAGTAAAGGGAGTACATTTAAATCTTTAAGGTGGAATTCCTTTATGACAAGGATATTAACCTTGCACCCTTATGAGCAAGCTGATAAACTATACTAGGAGTTTGGGTTTATCTTTAAAATCACCTTCTAACTAGGTTTCAGAGGATCTGATGCAAGTCACAGGTATATGAATCCTGTAATGATAAAAGAAACAAGATGTAATGCAGTTCTATCATACTTTTGAAAGATTTGCTGTTTCTCTCGCTGATAAAGCCTTATGTGTGAAACGTCAAAATTAACTCAAATTCACATTTTTGTCTCTCTCATACTTATTTAACCACAAAGTTATTAAACAAGCTAGGCATTTCACCTTGAAATAATAGCAAGAGTAAAAGGAACATAATACTATTGCAGTTACAGATAAGTTTCATCATACCCTTGTACAAAAAAGACATAAGTACAAACATGAAAGTCATAACTCATTTATTGAATGAATAGTATATGCAAGAATACCAATAAAAGGAAACTAATACTACAAACTACAATTTTGAAAATAAAGCCAATATAACAGGAACAAAATATACATAATATGAGAGGAATGTTTGATTTTGACCCATAATGCATTCCTTATCTTTACAATAACCTAAATGTCTGTTAGAACAAAACTGTATACCTTGGTCTAACTTTAGTGCTTCTTAAAAAAGCAACAACATTCTAGAACGCTTTTCTTTTGCTTTGAGATATTTAAGATTCACACATTTGTTCAAGTACATAGATTCTGATTCAACAGTAGATCTACATATCTTGTTATTCTCTTAATATCTTGAGTAACATGTACTCCTGAGCAAGTACTATCTGAAATTCTAAAACTGCTGATCCTTGAAATAAAATGTACTTCAGTTGTGGGTTTTTAATAAATTGAGATGAAAGTAAAACTCACCCTTCCCACCCCCCTCCCCCCAGGAACAAAGAGCTCATTAAAGTATAGAAACTCAAGTCTATCTTTCTACTCTAAAGAACATTTCTTACTAACATTTCTGGTAAGGCAATAAATGCTCCAGAATAATCTTCAATATATGCTTGCAAAGATTACACTGTTTAATATTGATAACAAAAACAAAACAAAAAAAAGGGAAAAAAGGAAAAAAGAAAAAATGCTTCAAAATTTTAAGCTAAAATATGCATAAAGGACAGTCATGGCAGTATTTTTTGAAATGATGTAAATGTTATATACTTATCAAATAATGTCATGCTTATTAAAACTACAGTTAAGGACTTAAGAGATGAACAGTAAATACACTGCTGAGGTCCATTTTTCTAAATATTCATACCACAATGTAATTACTACCCAAAAGATGATGATGCTACTTGGGAACATAAGTACTGTACAATTTTTACATTGTAAGGCACTTTTACTCAGCATGTGACGAAAACATGGATAGAGAATCAAAATATTGGAAGTTTACAACCAAAGGTGATTTTTCATGTGACTTCAATTTACATTTCAATTTTTAATGAAAGACTGTTTAGCCAATGACACCACAGTGAGAAAAATAGGTAGCCAGCCACTTATCTAGCCAACCAAATGGTAAAGTGCTATTCTGGTTGCTAGTGGCAGAGAAAGGGTTGAAGAAACCCATACAAAGTCATACACTTTATTACATAACAAATTTATTAACTGACAGCTATAGTATTTGAAGTTCATTACATGATTATTGACTGGCCATTATTACCCCTTGGCACCTTCCATTTTTCCTAAAAATATCATTACAGTAGTTGTCCAAAAATGAAGGTGCTCTATTATTCCGTGGGTAAGTCTATGGCACACAATGTAAAAATGATCTAGACACAGTGATTCAAAGATTTAAAATAATGGGTTTCAAGCTGCTGTAAGGAAATAAAGTACAGATCCTTTGGGAAAAGTCACATAGCTTGGTAAACAAACATCTAGATCTGTCGTTGCACTTCAAGTCATGGTGAATTTTGAAAATTCATCACATACATACACAAAAAAATCCAATGGTATATTTAGAGCAAAAGGAGAACAACGTATAGGGCAATCCACTACTAAAGCTAGTTTCCTTCTAAAAATAATAAAAGATGGTTAAAATAAAGCAATCATTGAGTCCCTTGATTTAAGTAAATGTGTGAATACACACTTGACAAATGTGACTTTAAGGGACTAGCAGTTATAAAAAAAGATCAGTCATTAAGCACAGTGTAATTTTCCACCTGTTACATTTTTAAGATGCTTTTCCATAAGCTGCAGAACATCTCAATGTACAATCAAGTTAATGTGTTATTTCTTGTTGGCTAATCTGCTTTAATGTGGTAGGTTAATAAACCAGAAATCAGAATCCCTACCCTTGATACTGAGGTGCTATGGTAATATTAGGCAGAACACAACTAAAGTTTTTTTTGGTTTTGCCATAAAGAAATAGATAAATGTGCTTCAGCAGGTAAATGGAAGAAAATATCACTAGCTAGAAATGCCAGTGTGAAAATCCTTTCTAAAAAGCTGGGTTCTTAGGCTTTGAGAAACAATTCTGATGATCAATAAAACAATACCGAACGTTACCAGAAGAAAAATAGGTCACAGAAGCCTATTTTATAGATAAGCAAAGCAATGAATGAAAACATTAAAAATATTAAATAAAGTTTCTAAAATAGTGGTCACAAAATTAAAAATAAATACTGTTTTATGCAAAGACTGTTTTTTTTTTTTTTTACTTCTACAGCACATGAGACCTCCTTACATACTTTGGGCCAATATATGAAGTGTTCCACAAAAACACGGCACTTGAGAGGAACAAGTTTCAGACATGGTGGCTAAAGTCCTTAGTAAGTGGTAACCCCTTAAATCTTAAAGAGGTTTCATTTGCTGTTGCCAAATGTTAGTTTAAACTTGAAAGGATCCAATCATTTTGCTAGAAGCTCTTTGTATGACATGAAAAGAGAAGAGGTTTACTGTCAAGAGAATTTTGGCATAAGCACTGGAGCTCAAAGCTTATAATCACCAGTTGCCCGAGTCCATGCTGGTCAGTGAGAACAACTTTAACAGGAACCAAATGAAAAGCTTTAGCACACTTCTTGGAAGAGATTTTTTTAGCATGTGCTGTCAAAGCCAAGAGAAAAAGAAGGTTCTCTTCATTTCTAGCCTCCGTTACTTGAGCGTGGAAAAAAAATTCAAAAATTCCCATGTGTTGCCACCAGAGGCATGTTTGCACTGTAAAGTGAAATTTGCTTACGCTTTCCCTTGAGTATGAATCCACTAAACAAACTTAGACATTCTAAACAGTAGAACTTTGTTCAGTCCAGAAATATAGCTTACTTCATTTCAATGTCTGCTTTAACTGTTGACACTATACACAGGGTTAATAGTGTTTCAATTGCTTCCCAGAAACTGCAAACTACAGCTACGTAATATCAACATGTCAAACTCTGCCATCTAGTGAAGGCTCATAAAACAAACAAGATGCTTTTAGGCAGTTCAATGAAGGATCTAAGAGTTGGGCAGTAAAAAGTTACAAACCCTTTTTGATTTTAGAAAACAGTGAAAAAAGAATAGTAGTTATGGATGTCTTATTCATTCCCAGTTTTCTAACTCTGTCCCATGAACCTGTTTAAAAGATGATAAAAAAATGTAAAATATGATGCTTGAGGGGAACACAATAAATAAAATGTTATTGAGGAGCAAGAATATCTTATTGGTTTGACACTACAACTACATTTATTGATAAAGTGGATAGCTTGTTTCTACAGTTACAAAATCAGCTAGTTAAAAGAAAAAAAAACTATGCAAGCCTACACATCCTCAGCATTCTAGTAACATGCTTAACTAAATATAATAGCATTAAAAAAAACCAAACTGCACATTATTAGTTCAATATATATTTATCAGTGTGTACTGTATTTTGACAACACAGCCAATATAGTTAACTTTCATACCTAGTTTCCATTAAGCTGCTGCTGAGTTAGTTGTTGCTGATCAATTTCTACTTTTCCTCGGCTTTTACTCTCTCGTTCTTCATCTTCTTCATCTCTCTCATCATTTCCACTATGATTTTTACAATATAGTCTACAATGATGAAAGATAAAAATCTTAAAATGTTTTGTCATTATTGATGAGAACATATTTACATCATTAGTGGATGAGGTTGATGCCCATTTAAAATATGGTCTCCTCATCCATGCTTAAAAACACTCCACAATTAGGTAAAGGTTCATTTCTATTTAATAGAAAGGAAAGCACTCTATTAATGAGATACGAAACTTCATCTCAAATAAAACCTCTGGTTTAGGATGAAAGTTACCACATATGTCCAAATATAAGGCAATTCCTCACTTTGCCCAATGAGATTAAAAAGGTTTTCAGCCAACATAAAATAATATCAATTTTCAGTATATATGTGAAAGTGTCAGTTGCTCAGTTTTGTCTGACTCTTTGTGACCCCATGGACTGTAGCCCACCAGGTTCCTCTGCTCATGGAATTCTCCAGGCAAGAATACTAGAGTGGGTAGCCATTGCCTTCTCCAGGGGATGTTTGCAACTCAGGGCTCAAACCCAGGTCTCCTGCATTGGCAAGCGGATTCTTTACCATCTGAGCCACCAGGGAAGCTTTACTATTGGTGCTTTACTATATATATGCACCAATATATTTTGCATAATCAATCATCTCCACCATAGTCAAAGAAGGGTGGGGGATGATCTGAGCTTAGTTTTAAGACAATTATACACGAGATGACAAGATGGAACAATGCTTAAAAAATGTTCAGTAGATGCCCTCTTGTGGGCAGTAATGGATAAAAGATGATCACATAAGAATTCATCTGCCACAGACAATGTAAGAGAGCTTTAACATGAAAGTTTCTAACAAGTGAGTAGAATAAACGGCAGAGGTGGGGTCGGGGGGGCAACAAGGATAATTCACTTCTGACATAGTTTTGCTCATCACTTTTTATGCTTAAAACATTTTCAATAATTTTCAAAGTACTATGGAGAATTTCTACTCTTCAAACACTGTGCATTAGGAATCATTTTTTAAATCATGACTTCAAATATCAAGAGTGAGACTTTTTTATAGTGTACCTGTGAAGTATCTTCCTTCAAAATACAACCTGAATCTAATTAAGCCTTTGAAGCAAGTTATAAATATAAGAAATAGAGGGGTAGGAAATGAGGTATATGAAACCACAAACAAGCGAACAGATAAAATCTAGAACAAGGGGCTTTTCCAGGACAACTTATCAGGGTTCTTCAATAAGCAGGAGGAAAAGGCAAGAGTGGAGTGGGGACTGCTCTTTATTGACAGAAACTTACTTAAGAGACTTCCATTAAATGCTATGTAAGGACTGTGAATGTATTGAAATTTGAACAAATCAAGGCCAAAAGAACATTTTCAAGACAACTGGGGAAAGGTGCAAGTGGACTGGGTATGAGATGATAGTAAGAATTTACTGTTAATTTTTTCATGTACACCTGTGGTGGATTCATGTCAATCTATGCCAAAACCAATACAGAATTGTAAAGTAAAAATTAAAAATAAATAAATAAATTAAAAAAAAAATAAAATAAAATTTAAATTACAAAAAAAAAAAAATAATACATAAAAGTGTGATAATAATCGCATAGTGATACTAAAGTATATAAGGATAAAATGACAGAAGATCTGGGATTCTGCTTTAACATAGCTCAGAAAGAAAAAAATGTAGATGAAACAACTGTGGCAATAACTTGGTACCTGCATTTTAGAAATTTTTAGAACAGAATTTTATCTAAAAGATGAGTTCTTTCTTTGTTAGAAAAATATTAATCTTTTCTGGGATTGTTTTTCACTCAAGGACTATTTCCCATAGGCCTATTACATGTCTTTCCCCAGTATGGACACCTAGGCCACAGGAGTCAACCAGTCCAAGAAGATCTCTGCTGTCATAGAACTTACTGTTTTATGGTGGGAGGCTAAAATTTTAGAAAACTATATATTTATATAGTTTAGAAATAAAATAAAACAGAATACAAAGATCACTATATAATCTTCCCTTGCCTTTTTAATATGAATGTCTTCATGATCCATCCTAAAGGAAATCAGTCCTAAATATTCATTGGAAGAACTGATGCTGAAGCTGAAACTCCAATACTTTGGCCACCTGATGCAAAGAACTGACTTATTTGAAAAGACCCTGATGCTGGGAAAGATTGAAGGCGAGGAGAAGGGGAAAACAGAGGATGAGATAGTTGGATGGCATCACCAACTCAATGGACATAAGTTTGAGTAAACTCTGGGAGTTGGTGATGGACAAGGAGGCCGGGAGTGTTGTAGTTCATGGGGTCGCAAAGAGTCAGACATGACTGAGCGACTGAACTGAACTGATTCATGATCCAGAGAGGACTGGTAAAGAAAGAAGGGAAGGAAGCCATTTCACACAGAAATATTCCTCTTTTCATTTCCTCCTATCTGCCCATTCTTCTCTCCCCAAACTACTCGGTTATGGACTTATTTGAACTCAATGGTCTCCATGAAAAAAGCTAGATTCCACCTTCTAATTTTAGAAACAAATTTCAATGCGAAAAAATAAAAAGAACATTTCAAATCATCATAGATCCCAGTCCAAATATTTTTATTCAGAGATGACCACTGCAACATGGTGTTCTAACAACTAAAAAAAAAAACATCTAAACATCTAAAAGAACTGATTAAACAAGCTAAATCACGCACTCAATGGAATACTAGACAACTATTAAAATGGTGATGTACTACTGTTTAACATCACAGAAAAAATGCCTCTACTAAAGATACAGGAAGTGGAAAATAGGTTATAAAATATTATATATAAGAAAGTTTGGATTTTTAAATGTATACATGTAAATAATCACATAAATGTCTAGAAGAAAACATTCCAAAAGATTTAAAAGTTATCTTTGATGCTAGAATTAAAGTTGATACTTTTATTTTTATCTATAGTTTCCATTTTCTTTCTGAAATGAAAATGGATAACTCTTGCAAAAAGAATATCTAAATAAAGTTAAAATTTAAATACAATAATTCTCCATATATTTGATTTTCAATATTTTAAATGAGCTTGTTATTCTAAAATATTATTGGGGGACTCCCCGGTGGTCCAGTGGCTAAGACTCCATGCTCCCAATGCAGGGGCCTGGGGTTCAATCCCTGGTTAGGGAATTAGGTCCTATATGCCACAACTAAGACCCAGCCCAGCCAAATAAAATAAATAAGCAAATAAAATTAAAAATAAAGTATTATTGGCTACTTTAAAAAATAATGTATTGCTCATGAACTATATAAAGGAGAATATAAAATTGTCTCTTCTCCTTCCCTATGCAATGAATAAGAGGTGACAACTATTACATTTGCTAACTATACTCCTAGAAATTCTTCTATGTATAAAAACCATGCGACTTCCCCAGTGGTCCAGTGATTAAGACTCTGTGCTTCAAATGCAGGGAGCATGGGTTTGGTCCCTGGTCAAGAAGTTAAGATCCTACATACTGTGCAGTGTGGCCAAAAACAATCCTATAATGTGATGGGATCTAAATATAATTTGGACAAATAGGCTTTAAAAAATACACATATCTTGTATGCATATACTTTTCATATGCTAAAACAGAATTATGCAACTTTTCCCCCCTGACTGGAAATACCTCTTTCACAACTCTACACGTGGGTCTACTTTATTCTTTAACTGCTGCATAGCATTCCACTAGATGCTTGTATGTACTAAAATTCATTTACTAAGTCTCTTGATGGAATTCTGATTTTTTTCCTTTCTTTCTTTTCTTCTTGCTATTGTAGGTGAAACGTTAATAAAAATATTTCCCCTTTCTGCATGAGAATTTCACCTTTGGTTAACTCTTTAGCTCTGTTCCCCTGGCAAGTTAACAAACATTCAGTTCAGTTCAGTTCAGTTCAGTTCAATTGGTAGACTATATCTGGACTGAGGGCTTCCCTGATGGCTCAGCGGGTAAAGAATCTGCCTGCAATGCAGGTGACAGAGGAGACACAGGTTTGATCCCTGGGTCAGGAAGATTCCCTGGAGAAGAAAATGACAACCCACTTCAGTATTCTTGCCTGAAAAATAAATCCCATGGACAGAGGAGCCTGGCAGGCTATAGTCCAAAGGGTCACAAAGAGTTGGACACGACTGAGTGACTAAGCACAGCACTGAAACATTACGACTTCTCTAAGCAGAAAGCCTCCAACTCTGTGAACATTTCCCTTTCTAAAATTAGTTTTAATGGCGTCCAAGTCCTTACTGGCAACACACACAGGTTAACCAGGAGAGGAAACTTCCTCTGTAAACTCTGCTTCCCCCCAAATAAAAGCAAAATATTTAAATTCTCTAAAGAACCACAGATATAAAATGGAGAGCAGTTTATTATTGGAGTCCTAAACCTTAAACAATATATATCTTTTACTACTAGTCTGCTTGTGTGGACTGAGCAGACAATAGCACAAGAACATGTATGTGTAAGAAGTTCCATTGCACTGTTAGTGCCAATACCCACTAAGGCATCTTCTTAGATTCTAAGATTCCAACAAAGATATGGATCTGTCTTCAGTGATCTTTATCCCTGGGCCAGTACCATATTATTTTCACTACTATACTATATGATTGGCTTTGATATATAACAGGAAGAGTTCTTTTCTCAACTGCATTAAAAATTTTCTTGGCTTCATGTGATAAAGATTAGTTGGCTACTCCAATATCTATCCCTGCCCTTACCTACATAGTACTAAACCATATTTTGTTTGGGTAGCAGTGTCCACCAAGAGTATATTTCCCAGACTCCTTTGGACACGTGACTAGATTCTGGCAAATGAGATGCTGAGTGTATGGAAATTCCAGGAAGGCTGATTAAAGCCTGACTCAGGTGGAACAACAGCAACTTTGTCCTTTCATCTTCCTTTGCCCCTGCTTCCTCCTGCTTCCTATGGAAGGAGGAGACAATAGGAAGAAGGAAATGGGGACCAATGATAACACTGAAAAGCTGTCTACCGCATCTGCATTGCTTTCCCCTGGACGTCTTTCAGGAGAGAAACAAACTTCTATCTTGTTTAAGTTTCTATTTCTTTTTCCAGTTATATAAGGCAACAATCATTACTAACAGACAATAATACTACATTTACTTTTTTAGATAAAACTGTCAAAAAGTTGGGTTTCGTTAAAATTGTATTAAAATATATAACTTGGGAAGAACAGGTATCTTTCAAAGTTGAGTCTATCAAGGATCATAATATACTTGGTCATTCACTGGGGTCCTGTGTAAGATGCTTTTTTAAAACAAAGTTCACCTTTGGTATATATATGTGTGTGTGTGAAGAGGGGTAAGAGTTGGAGAGGAAGTGGGAGACAGTTTTCCTTTACATTTTTTAACTAGCTATTTGTTGTTTGGTTGCTAAGTCATGTCTGAATCTCTTGTAACCCCATGGACTATAGCCTGCCAGGCTACTCTGTTCATGGGATTCTCCAGGCAAGTGTACTGGAGTGTGTTGCCATGGAACTGTGGGGGTTTTTCTGTCATGGAATTGTTTTTAAAAATTCATCTCATATTCAGCAGCCTTACTGAGTGAGCTCTTATAAATTGTTAATAAATTCAGAGTTGATTTATTTGCATTTTCTTGGTAGACAATGAAATCAATAATATTGACAATTTTTTCTCCTTCACAATGTTTACTATACATTTTCCTTCCTTTCCTTGTTGTACTAGCTTAACCCTCCAGAAGAACAGTGAAAGTGACTTTGGTAGTTGGCACCCTTGTCTTGTTGCTGATCTGAATGAAAGTGTATTGGTATAGTGGTTCTCAATTAGAGATGAACTTGAGAATCACTTAAGTGAAGTGAAGTCACTCAGTCGTGCCCGACTTTTTGCGACCCCATGGATAGCAGCCTGCACCAAGCTCCTCTGTCCATGGGATTTTCAAGGCAAGAGTACTAGAGTGGGTTGCCATTTCCTTCTCCAGGGAATCTTCCCAACCCAGGGATCGAACCCAGGTCTCTCACATTGTAGACAGACGCTTTACCGTCTGAGCCACCAGAGAAGTCCTGGCGAGTCATAAAATACATGGTTTGGGCCCCAGCCTACTGTTAGGGTAGGGCCCAGGCATGACCATTTTTAAAGAGGGCTCTGTCTACCTTCTGGTTAAGAACCGTGGTCCATTTACTTTAACGCCAAAGCAGCTGTTTTTTTCTCTTAACACTCTAGTTAAGACTCCTAGCTTACAACCAAGAGCACTTTTGCTACCTTACTTTAAAATTCAGAAATGGATGTTGAATGATATCAAATGTCTTTTCAGTTTCCATTAGAAAGTGCTAGGATTTTTCTTTATTAATTATAATGGGTCACATTCCTAATTTTCAATAATCTTAAAACTGTTAGACTACAGCCCTGGACTTGATTTTCTAATATTTTATTTTGGATTTTGGTACATATATTTATAAAAAGTAAGATCAGTCTCTAGTTCTTAAATTTGTGTTGTTAAATGGTATCTTTGTCAGGTTTAGTGTCACAACTATGAAAGTGTTACAGAATGAATGAAGTTTTCCATTTTTTGCTATGTGCTGGACTTTTAAAAATAACATTGGAATTATCTGTTCCTTAAAGGCTTGATGGAATTCATTTGAAAAACATGTGCCTTTATTATTAAGCAAAGTTTGGCCAAGTTTATAACACAGCATTAGCACCTCCTGCAGTCACCCAAATGGCTTGGTGACTGCTGACACAAACTGCTTTGTCCATGAAGTAGTTGACTCTCGGTTTATTGCACACTGGGAATGTGAGAGCAAAGAAGTACTTTACAACTTGCAAAGACAAACCAAATAAATAAATATTCAGGGATCCCTATCAACTTACTCTCCATTTGATTAAACAATCAGAACCATTATAGATTCATATTGATAGCACTAGTCCAATGCAGCACAGGTAAGGAGAAGACAATAAAAAAAGAAGGTAACATATAATCCCAAATCTCCAAACCTTACTCTTTCATCAGTCTTCCAAGAGTACCTTTAGACTTCTATCTTCACAACTGCTATTCTAATCTACCAGCAATTCTCACCAGGACTTTCAGCAGTAGGCTCCTACCATCACACCCCTCCCCGCCACCATTTGCACCCTGGCTTGTGTACCATCTTAGGGCCTTGCACACACTGTTCTCTCTGCCTAGAACACTTTCCCAACACCCACATCCATTTTGCCTTTCATATCTCAGCTCAAGCACTATTTCCTTAAGGAAATTCCTAGACACTTCTCCACTACAGACTAGGTTAGCTCCTCCTCGTTATATGCTCTCACAGCACTTTGTAACAGAACTTTTACATCAGGGGTCCCAAACCCCACCAGTACCAGTCCATGGCCTGTTAGGAACCAGGCTGCACAGCAGGAGGTGAGCGGTGACTGAGGAAACCAAGCTTCATCTGTATTTACAGCTGCTCCCCATTGCTTGCATTACCGCCTGAGCTCCGCCTCCTGTCCGATCAGTGGCAGCACTGAATTCTCATAGAAGGGCGAACTCTACTGTGAACTGCACGTGCAAGTGATCTAGGTTGCACACTCCTTATGAGAATCTAATGCCTGATGGTTGGAGGTGGAGTTGAGGTGGTGATGCTATCACTGGGGAGTGGCTGCAGATAAAGATTATCATTAGCACAATAAATGTAATGGGCTTGAATCATCCTGAAACCATCCCCTCATCCCCCCAGTCCATGGGAAAATTGTCTTCTGGTTCGGAACCAGAAACCTGGTGCCAAAAAAGTTGAGGACCACTGTTTTATACCGTTTATGAAGTCTGTGATTGTATATTTATTTATGTAGCCATTTGACTGATATGTTTCTCCCACTAGACTGTGAGCTTCCATGAAGACACAGTCTGTGTCCATTTTGATCACTGTTGTATGCCCAGCTCCTAGCCCAATGCCAGGCACATAGGAAGCATAACAAACACTGGATAAACAAACTAATCCAGAGATGTCTAGGCACAGGAAACCGCCATCGCAGTACTCTGTACAGAGTCCTCAGTATTCTATACTTGGCTAAACATCACTTAAGAAGAGCAAGCAAGTAAACTAATGTCATCTAGCTAAGGGTGGTTACTTACTGACAAGTTTAGGAAAATGGACAATTGTTGTTTTCTTACTTGTAAATTCCTCGTGACATATTTTCAATGTATTTAGCTTTGTCTTGTACTCCACAGTGGTAATGGTAAGTCTTAACACAGGCTTTTATTTCACATCCAATAGTAGCACCGGGCTGACTGCAAAGTGTACATTTCTGTTTAAGGGAAGAGAAAGAATAATTATAAGCAGTATTTCCAAGTTTATGCAATCTTATTTTTTCTATTTTAGCCATATTTCAGCCAAACATTCCATGTTACAAAGAAAAGTTTTGCTATTGAAAGAGAGTGCACTGAACTTATAGTATAGCATATATATTAAATCATGTTGCAATCTAAATTATACTTTGACTTTCTAATATGTAGTCACCCCTGATGTTTCCATTATTTAACTCTACTAACCATTAGCAATCTGACACTGAAACATAAAGGGAACACTCCTTAACACTGGCAAACACACATAAAAATATATTCTATATTTTAGTGGCTGGCTTCTTCTCTTCCCTGCAATCAGTCCCTTTCTTATTATGACCAGGGGGAAGAATGAGAAGATAGGAAAGCGATGCCCCCCAGAAAGGGATTGCTACCAAGCAGGCAAAAAGGCAGAAAGAGACTAAGAACTGAAATTCTCGTAAGACTTAAGGTGATTGTTGGCAAGAGTTTCATAGTCAAAGAAGTTTGAGAAATGCTAGTTTTTAAACAGATTACTTGATTGCAGAACTTCTGACAGCCTTTCCTCCAGGAAGGAGGGTATAGTAAACAGTTTCCAAGTATATTGAATTCCAGATGCCCTTTTAATTTTGGAGCAGTGGGAGAGCATCTTGATGGAGCGATTTCCTTTGAAGTACATATGGGAAAATGCTAGGTTAGTGCTGACACTAACGGTCAACAGTGTAGAAGTAAGCAAGCTGATCAAGAGAACTGAATTGTTATCCTAGTCACCTATTTGACTTCAGATGTATGACATAACAACATTGCTCAACATGATTGTTTCCCCCTTTATTTTTTTTTAATACTCCACATTGTTTTAAAGGAGTTTCCTTTTTTAAAAGAATAATCAAAGTATCAAGAAACTGAACTGGATTTAAATGGAACAGATGATATCAATAATCTTTACACCCTGAAAAATGCAGTTCCACAGAGAAAAAGTCATTTCTAATCAATTCAGACAAAGATCAGCAATGTCTGAAACAGATCGAAGGGGAACTTCACAATGGAGGGATTGACTCACCACCTGAATCCAAGGATCAGACATTATGATTTGTCTGATGTGATAAAATATGGACGATATAGTCCCACCTGTGAAGAGTTCTTACCCCCCAAAATGTTGAAAACTGAATCTAATCAGTTTTTTACATCTAACTTCCACTTTAAAAGAAAATCTGGTGGATAGAGGGACAAGTTAAATGGCATAGTGAAAAAGCAAACAGACAAATAAAACATGTGGGATGTTCTATAGGACAATTAATTCATTTTCTTCAACAAGTCAATGGCATACAACAAAACAGAAACAATAAAGACAGGGAGGACAGAGTGCCCTAAATTACTTAAGGGATATGTAACAACCAAATGTAATGTGTGAACCTCCTCTGATTCACACAAACCAACTTTAAAAAGATAGCTTTAAGACAACTGGGGAAATACAAACTAGGTATTAAATGATACTGAAGACTCATTGTTAATTTGTAAGTTGTAATAACATTGTGGTTAGGTAAGAAAATGCCCAACTTTTAAGAGATACATACTGAAATATGTAGAGGTGAAATGATATGAAGTCTCAGCTCTGCTTTAGAATACTTCAAGCAGCAAGAATAAAAGGCATAGATGAAACGAGTGCCACAAACTTGATGAGTCAAGGTGATGGATAGACGTGTTACTAGTCTTTCTAATTTTGATGTTTGAAAACTTTCACAATAAAAATTTTTAAAATAAAGTCATTTCTAGAGACAACTGCTGCCTTAAATATTCTGCATTCCTAGAACATTTTATAATATTCATAAACTGTAAAGGAGTAAGTGATCAAATAAAGATGCCAATATTTCTTAAAGCTATTATTTATTAGTAATTCAGTATGTTTAAAAACACGAGACTTAGGCACATTTTATAAAGGAAACTTTAAAGCTATGATAAACATATTAAAAGACAACTATGTATGTGAACTTTAAACATAAGGCTCTGAAAAAAATCTTTTCCTTTTATTTAAAAAAAAGAATGAATAACAACATGGGGAGGTTTTCAATACTCTATTGGGGTCATGAAATTTTTCTTAAAGAGAGCTTAAACAATTTAACATTTTAAACTTAATAAGGTGTGTCACATTCACATCTTCATTTATTTTATTAAAAGACTCTCAAAATACCCTGAAATATAAATCTCTGTATAATTCTCTTAAGTAATGAAGTTACATAGAAAGAAGAATAACTTTCAGTAACATCAGCATCCTTTATTATATTACAAATGAGTCAAATATATACTTTGCTTTAACACATGAACTACTTTATATTAAAATTTTTGGTGACTGGATGAATTTAAGATGTGTTCTAAATTTAAAGCACAAAGTCAGAAGAGTAACGTTGCATAGCATAAACATAAAAGCACAGACCATTCTTTTCCCTCGTTTAATCTCCTGCAGTACAGTTTTAATATCAAAATCTCCAAATTCTGCTCTCGAAGTTGTTGTGAGCTGCACGGTGCCAGAAGAAAATAACTAGAGAAGAAAAATGTAAAAACATGTAATATTCAGAATTCTTGTGAGAAAAAGATTAAACAATGTGTGTACAAATGTGTTACATTATTTTAATATCCTGAGAAAGATGACTTTTCCTTAATCAAATACGACTCAAATATTTTCTTAATCTAGTCACATGTCTGATTAAAATATAACTCAAAATAAGAACAATGGAATAAAACTAATATTGCCCGTACAGAAACAAGATTAAATGCTTCATTAAACGAAAAGAGTTCAGCAGTGTCATCCTGTCATGGCAACTATTTTACATTTCCACAAAGTTTAAAAAAATAGTTTCAAATGACAAATTACAACCACAGATACAGATCAGAATCACCTGGAGATTTTTTTTTCCAACTAGACATGTTTGAGATCTACTCAAGGGACATATATTTTGGAAAAACCTCCCCAGGTAATTTGATATGCATCTCTGATTAAGAACTCCTGAAATAAGTAATATAATTTTTTTTTTTAATTTGGGGCCATGTCACATGACTTGTGGGATCTTCCTTCCCTGACCAGGGATTGAACCCAGGCCCTTAGCAATGAAAGTGTAGAGTCCTAACCATTGGACCACTAGGGAATTCTATAAATAATATAATTTTTAAAAGCTAATCATCAATGGGATAAATAATTTCAATACAACCTATTTCAAAAATGCTTACATATACTATATGTCAGACCTGTATCTAAGGATGCAAAGATAATATATAGTTTTTACCCTCAAGGAATTATGGCTTATAAATGAATAATTGCAATACAGTGTAAGAAATACAATAAGAGAGATTTTTACCAGGTTATAGTGGGGTCTAAATACAGCTTCCAAGACAAGTTTATAAAGGTGATGTTTTTAGTTATAAGACTATTAATTATGGATTATCTGGAACATAGTAACTACAATCAGGATTACTTTAAATCCCACTAAAATCATTAACACTATATATTTTAAAATCTAGAGTTTATGAAGATTTGGGATTATAGAACATGATCTAAAAGAGATGCTCAGAGGGCTCAAACAAACTTTGTGTGCACCAGGACCCAGAGACCCCACAGAGACTGAAACAGAACTGTGTTTGAGTGTCCCTGTGGAGGTACGGGTCAGCAGTGGACTGCTGCAGGGGCAGGGGCTTTAGATGCAGCAGACCTGGGTGTGGCCACCTTCTTGGAGGAGGCCGCCATTAACCCCACCATAGAGCTGCCAGAACTTACAGAGGACTGGGGAAACAGACTCTTGGAGGACACAAACAGAAGCTTGTGCACGCTAGGACCAGGGGAAAGGAGCAGTGACCCGACAAGAGACTGACCCAGACTTGGCCATGAGTGTCCAGGAGTCTTGGCAGAGGCATGGGTCAGCAGTGGCCTACTTCAGGTATGGGGGCACTGAGTGTAACAGTGCCTGCATGGGACCTTTTGAAGGAGGTTGCCATTATCTGCATTGCCTCCACCATAGTTTGGCCCCAGGTAAATAATGGGGAGAAGGAAATGGCAATCCACTCCAGTATTCTTGCCTGGAGAATCCTGTGGATGGAGGAGCCTGGTGGGCTGCTGTCTGTAGGGTTGCGCAGAGTCGGACATGACTGATGCGACTTAGCATGCATAGCAGGCATGTAAATAACAGGAAGGGAACACAGCCCTACCCATCAACAGAAAATTGAATTAAAGACTTACTGACCATGGCCCCACCCACCAGAACAAGACCCAGTTTCCCCCTCAGTCAGTCTCTCCCATCAGGAAGCTTCCATAAACCTCTTATCCTTCTCTATCAGAGGGCACACAGACTGAAAACCAGTCACAGAGAACTAACCAATCTGATCACCTGGACCACAGCCTTGGCTAACTCAATGAAACTATGAGCCATGCCATGTAGGGCCACCTAAGACAGATTGGGTCATAGTGGAGAGTTCTGACAAAACATGCTCCACTGGAGAAGGGAATGGCAAACCAAAGCAAGGTATTCTTGCCTTGAGAACACCATGAACAGCATGAAAAGGCATAAGATAGGACACTGAAAGATGAACTCCTCAGGTCGGTAGGTGCCCAAAATGCTACTGGAGATCAGTGAAGTAACTCAGAAAGAATGAAGAGACAGAGCCACAGCAAAAACAAAACCCAGTTGTGGGTGTGAGTGGCGATGGAAGTAAAGACTGATGCTGTGAAGAGCAGTATTGCATGGGAACCTGGAATCTTAGGTCCGTGAATCAAGGCAAAATGTAAGTGGTCAAACAGGAGATGGCAAGAGTTAACAGCGACATTTTAGGAATCAGCAAACTAAAATGGACTGGAATGGGTGAATTTAATTCAGATGACCATTATATCTACTACTGTGGGCAAGAATCCCTTAGAAGAAATGGACTAGCCATCAGTCAACAAAAGAGTCCGAAATGCAATACTTGAATGCAATATTAAAAACGACAGAATAATCTCTACTCATTTCCAAGGCAAACCATTCAATATCACACTAACCCAAGTCTATGCCCCGACCAGTAATGCTGAAGAAGCTGAACAGTTCTATGAAGACCTACAAGACCTTCTAGAACTAACACCCGCCAAAATGTCCTTTACATTATAAGGGACTGGAATGCCAAAGTAGGAAGTCAAGAAATACCTGGAGTAACAGGCAAATTTGGCCTTGGAGTACAGAATGAAGCAAGGCAAAGGCTAATAGAGTTTTGCCAAGATAACACACTGGTCATAGCAAACACCCTCTTCCAACAACACAAGAGGAGACTCTACACATGGACATCACCAGATGGTCAACACTGAAATCAGATTCATTATATTCTTTGCAGCCAAACTTGGAGAAGCTCTATACAGTCAGCAAAAACAAGACTGGAAGCTGATGGTGGCTCAGATCATGAACTCCTTATTGCCAAAATCACACATAAATTGAAGAAAGTAGGGAAAACCAGTAGACCACTCAGGTATGACCTAAATCAAATCCCTTATGTAGAAGGGAGAAATAGATTCAAGGGATTAGATCTGATAGACAGAGTGCCTGATGAACTATGGATGGGGGTTTGTGACATTGTACAGGAGACAGGAATCAAGACCATCCCCAAGAAAAAGAAATGCAAAAAGGCAAAATGGCTGTCTGAGGAGGCCTTACAAATAGCTGTGAAGAGAAGAGAAGCAAAAGGCAAAGGAGAAAAGGAAAGATATATCCATCTGAATGCAGAGTTCCAAAGAAAGCCTTCCTCAGTGATCAGTACAAAAAAATAGAAGAAAACAACAGAATAGGAAAGACTAGAAATCTCTTCAAGAAAATCAGAGATACCAAGGGAACATTTCTTGCAAAGATGGGCACAATAAAGGACAAAAATGGTAGGGACCGAGCAGAAGCAGAAGATATTAAGAAGAGGGGGCAAGAATACACAGAAGAACTATACAAAAAAGATCTTCATGACCCAGATAATCATGACGGTGTGATCACTCACCTAGAGCCAGACATCCTGGAATGCGAAGTCAAGTGGGCCTTAGGAAGCATCACTACAAACAAAGCTAGTGGAGGTGATGGAATTCCAGTTCAGCTATTTGAAATTCTAAAAGATGATTTTGTGAAAGTGCTGCACTCAATATGCCAGAAAATCTGGAAAACTCAGCAGGACTGGAAAAGGTCAGTTTTCGTTCCAATCCCAAAGAAAGGCAATGCCAAAGAATGCGCAAACTACCGCCCAATTGCACTCATATCACACGCTAACAAAGTAATGCTCAAAATTCTCCAAGCCAGGCTTCAACAGTAGGTGAACCGTGTATTTCCAGATGTTCAAGCTGGATTTAGAAAAGGCAGAGGAACCAGAGATCAAATTGCTGACATCCGTTGGATCATCAAAAAAGCAAGAGAGTTCCAGAAAAACATCTACTTCTGCTTTATTGACTATGCCAAAGCCTTTGACTGTGTGGATCACAACAAACTGTGGAAAATTCTGAAAGACATGTGAATACCAGACCACCTGACCTGAGAAACCTATATGCAGGTCAGGAAGCAACAGTTAGAACTGGACATGGAACAACAAGCTGGTTCCAAATAGGAAAAGGAGTACGTCAAGGCTGTATGTTGTCACCCTGCTTATTTAACTTATATTCAGAGTACATCATGAGAAATGCTGGGCTGGATGAAGCACAAACTAGAATCAAGATTATGGGGAGAAATATCAATAACCTCAGATATGCAGATGACACCACCCTTATGGCAGAAAGCAAAGAACTAAAGAGCCTCTTGATGAAAGTGAAAGAGGAGAGCGAAAAAGTTGGCTTAAAACTCAACATTCAAAAAACTAAGATCATGGCATCCCGTCCAATCACTTCACGGCATATAGATGGGGAAGCAATGGAAATAGTGAGTAACTTTATTTTGGGGGGGTTCCAAAATCACTGCAGATGGTGACTGCAGCCATGAAATTAAAAGACGCTTGCTCCTTGGAAGAAAAGTTATGACCAACCTAGAGAGCATATTAAAAAGCAGAGACATTACTTTGCCAACAAAGGTCCATCTAGTGAAAGCCATGGTTTTTCCAGTGGTCATGTATGGATGTGACAGTTGGACTATAAAGAAAGCTGAGTGCCAAAGAACTGATGCTTTTGAACTGTGGTGTTGGAGAAGACTCCTGAGAATCCCTTGGACTGCAAGAAGATCCAACCAGTCCATCCTAAAGGAAATCAGGCTGAAGCTGAAATTCCAAAACTTTGGCCACCTGATGTGAAGAACTGACTCATTTCAAAAGAACCTGATGCCGGTAAAGATTGAAGACAGGAGGAGAAGGGGATGACAGAGGATGAGATGGTTGGATGGCATCACTGACTCAATGGACATGAATTTGAGTAAACTCCGGGAGTTGGGGATGGACGGGGAGGCCTGGCATGCTGCAGTCCATGGGGTCACAAAGAGTCAGACACGACTGAGAGACTGAACTGGGGATGTAATATAGAGCATAGGAGACTTAGTCAATAATATTGTAGTAACTTTGTACGATACATGGTAACTAGTCTTATTGTGGTGATCATTTCATAATATATAAAAACACTGAATTGCTATGGTGTATGCCTGAAACATATAATATTGTAAGTCAATTATACATTTTAAAAAGATTTGAGATTATAGGATATGCTATTCCTAATTCTAAAACACCAATACTGTGGAGGGAAGTTCTATATTTGGTCACTAGCTAAATGCCTTTCCAAAACTTGGATTTAAAAGCATATAAAAAGAATCGTACTTACCATGCACTTATAATGTGCAGCTGCCTTCTTGGCATTAAATATATGCAGTTTTCCTCTTGCTTGATTTTCTTCTTCCCCTACATGACAAAATCCACATTTAGGCCTGGTGTCACTAGGGCTGCTTCTATGTGGAGACCGATCTCTCTGCAATGTGAAAAAAAAAGAAAAACTTGAAAAAAATCCATAATAAATATGCTATCAATACCTCAAGCTTAGTTAACACTTCAAATGATTAACTTTACCTATAAACACAGGTAGCCACAAAAGTAAGAATCCAACATTTTTCTACTTACATAGGAACTACTTTCCATTTCATCCGTTCCATGAGAGGATGTAGACCTGGTATCTTCCGACAGTCCTTTAAAATTAGTTTTTCGTGGCCTTCCTTTGCGACTTTTCTTTTTACTTTTAGGCGATGAAGGCTCCAGTTCATGTTCATTAAAACTTTCTTCTAAATCAGCTGTTTAAAAATGAACAAAAGGTTTACTCACATGGACCAATCTTAAAATGAGCATTAGTTCATGGGTCCTTAGAACATACGTTTTTCCTCAGAATATCACCTCAAGATATGAGGAGAAATGGTTTGTGGTATGTTTGATGTAACAGCCTAACATTTCATATAAATGCAATGAAAATCAAATACAAAGAAAGTTTTATTATAATCATTGTGAATTAATTTCCATCAAATTTATAATTCTATGCAAATGAGTTTTGTGATCCCAACTGTGTACATAATTCAGCAAACATTTCTTATTAGTATAAGGGAAATTTTAGAATTAGATCTTGTTGGACTTCCTTGGTGGTGCAGTGGATAGCAATCTGCCTGTCAATGCAGGGGATATAGGTTTAATCTCTGGTCTAAGAAGATTCCACATGCCATGACGCAAGTAAGCCCATGAGCCACAACTACAATTTAGAGCCCGTTAGCCACAAATACTGAGTCTGTGGGCCACAATTACTAAAGCCTGCACACTCTAGAGCCTGTGCTCCACAAGAGAAGCCATTACAGTGAGAAGCCCACACCACAACTAGAGTATAGTCCCCACTTGCCACAACTAGAGAAAGGCCATGCAAAGCAACAAAGACTCGGTGCAGCCAAAATAATAATAATAAAATAAATAACTTTTAAAAAAAAAGAATTAGATCTTGTGTTGTTGTGTTTTTTTTTTTTTTTAACCATAGGTTTCATAGAGTTTTCCCTCACACTATTGGTGAAATCAGAAAAATTACCCAAAATTTAAACTTACCATAACTTGGAAAACTAAATGAAAATAAAGTAGGTATAACATGCATGTGTGCTCAGTCCCTCAGTCATGTCTGACTCCTTATGACCCCATGGTCGGTAGCCTGCCAGTCTCCTCTGTCCTTGGAATTTTCCAGACAAGAATATTGGAGTGGTCTGCCGTTTCCTCCTCCAGGTAGTGGTGGTGGTTTAGTCACTAAGTCATGTCTGACTCTTGCGATCTCATGGACTATACCCTGCCAGGCTTCTCTGTCCATGGAATTCTCTAGGCAAGAATACTGGAGTGGTTTGGTTTCCTTCTCCAGGGGATCTTCCCAACTCACATATCAAACCTGGGTCTCCTGCACTGCAGGCGGATTCTTTACTGACTGACCTACCAGGGAAGCTCAGTCACCTCCTCCAGGGGATCTTCTCAACCCAGGGATTGAACCTGTGTCTCCTGCTGGATTCTTTACCACTGCGCCACCTGGGAAGCCCATGTATATCTGTGCTGTCCAATACAGCAGCCACTGGCAGTATGCTTTTTTAAAATTTAAGTCATTTACAATTAAGTAAGATTAAACCATCAATTTCTCAGTCTGACTGACCACATTTAAGTATTTATTAGTCACATGCAGTAAGCTGAGTCTCTACTGGACATCACAGATATAGAATGTTCCTATCATGGGAGAAAAGTGCTATTGGGCAGCACTGTTCTAGATAGCTCTTTAAACTAACATGAAAATCAAAAGACCTAATTCAACAAAGAAGTCATCTACAAATGAGCTAACCAACTGATCAAGTAAACAAATATTAAGCCCTGGTGGTTCTCAGATTGTCAAGAATCTGCTTGCAATGCAGGAGATACAGGAGACCTGGGTTCAATTCCCAGGTTGGGAAGATCCTCTGAAGAAGGAAATGGCAACCCACTCCAGTATTCTTGCCTGGAGAATTCCGTGGACAGAGGACCCTGGCAGGCTACAGTCCATGGGATCGCAAGAGTCGGAACACGACTGAGTGACTAAAACTTTCACTTCCTAAGTATAAAAGGAATTTCTAATGTAAGTGGTAGGAAAGCTATGTTGCAGGCTGTCTGTACATACTTTAATGGATTAAACAAAATTAATGTAGAAGTTTCAGAACTGTACTTCCCAGCAATTTGAAAAGAATTTGTACCATTAATAGAGGTGTTTCATTTGGTTATTCACTACAAATATTTTATTCATTGAGGGTGTACAGTATATAAGACAATGTATTTAGTATTCAAAAGATATAAAAACCACATATTCAGTCTTAGAGTCAAACTACAGAAAGTTTTAGGTACAGTTCTAATACCTATTTTGATTTTTCTTTCACCATAAATTATTGACTATAATTCCATGGACTAATTTCTCCATGAGAAAGCATATTAACTCCTATTCTCAGATGCTGGTCTTTCCTAATGAATATTTTAAGGGGTTTTTTAAAGCAATAAAAGCACATTAATTATGATAAGAAAAGGGTAATTTAAGTAGTGTACTTGCATATATAAACTCCAGGAACTGAGAGCATTAGATCATTTGCAAAACCGTTATTAAAACTTGTATCAATGTAACTTCACCTAACTATGGTAGAATCTGAGAGAAGAAAAAGGGGAGGGGGAGAGTTTTACAGGCAAAAATCTGGATAACTCTCCCTGTGAAGACAGACAAGTCAATTAAAGATATATTCTAATCTTAACACTATAGCAAATTTAACATCAGAACACACCACCTACTTTTTTAAACATTTAATCTGTGAATTCTTAAGACACAATTTCATTAAAGCTATTAGAATTACTTGTATGTACCAAAAATTAAAATGAAAAATCATAACCAAATGTTTCAATTATCCTGGTACATACTATATCATATATGTAAAATACATAATATTCTGTCATTTACAATGAAAACAAAAATCATTAGCACTATAATAACACTACATTGTTATTGTTAAATACCTATAAAGAAATTACTTAACTGATTCCATTATCAGGCCAACATGTCTAACTCTCTACATGGCATATGTCTGTCCTAAGTATGAAATCATTCAGTATAAAATTTCAGGGGACTTTAATAGCAATAGTAAAAAAAAAAAATCACAGAAGATCGACAAAATTTAACTATAGACTCTTAAACTTCTGAAAGTAAAAAAATAAGTGATAAATTTAAAAGGCAAACAATAAACTGGAAAAATATCTTCTGTATTTATGACAAAGGATCAGTATCTTTATGATCTGATAAGCTCATAAAAGATTAAGAATCCAACAGAAAAATATGATCAAATAATTCATAGAACATAAATAGTTAAATATACTTTGAGAAAATTTGACTTCTCTGGAGTCAAAGTGTAAATTAAGTGATATATCATTTTCACCTATCAAAATAGCAATCTTTAGTTATAAAAAGCTACAATAAATCCAACAAGAAATGTGTTAGAAATACAAACATAAAAGAAACCCCACAAATATACTGAGATAAATGATGCTTCTGGATGAACCAGATCAAGATGAGAATGGTATCAGTTCTTGCTAACCTTATTTAATGAAATGTTGAAAAGACAGAACTTAAGTTGATTCCCCAGTTTTCTGGAACAGTAAATGTATAATACTACCTTTAAAAAAAAGATATCAAAATATACCATAAAGCGAAAGTACTTAAAAAAACAACACTGGCATAGGAATAGACCCATATCAGAAGAGAAAGCTAGGCTGAAAACAAACCCATACGGATACGGAAAATCAGAGTATGATAATGGTGGCATTTCAAATGAGTTGGGGACAGACATAATGGCACAAATGGCTACCTATTTTCTAAAAATGGAGACTCCTATTCTCATACCATATGAAAAAATTAGAGATGGAGCCAAAAATCTAGTAAAATAACAAACTATAAATGTAATAGAAGAAAATGGAAGAGAATTTTGGGATTAGGACACCTAATTAGAAGCCATTTAGTGGCAGGGAATGAATATCTATACTTTACAGAGAGCACTTCAAATCAATTTTGAAAAGATAAACCTTGAAAGAAAAACATGTAAAAGACAGAACTGACAGTTCACAGAAGAAATATAAATGACCAAAAAAAATGGGCAGAAGCACAACCTTATTAGTGATAACAGAAATGGAAATTAAATGAGATAATCATATGGGTAAAAGTTATAAGGCTGATAATATCCAGCAGAGGTATAGGGAACTGGACACTCTCATACAATGTTGGTACATATTACAGTACTTATTTCCAATGTTAAATGCATAGACTGTCACCTGCCATCCCCATTTCTAAGATTTTATCCTATAGAATCACTTGCATAAGTACATAAGTATACAGAACATCAATGCAGTTTTATTTCTATGTGGAAAAAGCAGATATAGGTGAGTTTTTAAAACACTTTGTTTGTATTTATTTGGTTGCACTGGGTCTTAGTTGCAGAATGTGAGATCTAGTTCTCTCACCAGGGATCAAACCTGGGGCCCCTACATTGGGAGCGCGGAGTTTCAACCACTGGAGCGTCAGGGAAGTCCCAAGATGATTTTTTTAAAGTAGAGAAATCTATAAGTAAACTACAGTTCTATTTATTCTATGGGATATAAATAACACAACTATTAAAAAGAATGAGGTTGATCTGTATGCAGACAGAGAAGGGTGTCTGATATATCACAGAAAGAAAAGAACAAGTTGCACAACATCACCTATATATATACTATGATGCCACTGTATTATGAACAGTGCATAAATGGATACATATGTAAGATTGTATGTATGTAAGAAAGGTTCTGAGAAGATATACAAACCATTATTAGTAGTTACTCATAGAGTGTGATTCTGGGGTAAAGAGAGGGCTTTCTGAACTACTTTAATAGTACTACTGTACTATTTAAATTTTTTAAACAATGGGCAGTATACTACCTTTGTATTTAAAAGAATTCATAACATACAATGTGGTGAAAGGAGGGGGTAAAGTCAGCCACTGCTGATGGGAATATAATCTAGCACAATCTTTCTAGAAAATAGCATGGCAGTGTGGATTGAGAACCTTAAAAAGATTAAACCTTTTGACCCCAGCAATATTATTTTGGGAAATGTATTCTGAAAATTACTTGCACATGAAAATGTGAGTAGGAAGCTAGTCCCAGCACCTTTGTTTAAATTTTTCATGGTTGCTTACTGGTTTTTTTCCTATTCAAAACTGTGAAAATATTTTACATTTTTTAAAGTTAACATTTTTAATAATAATTATAAAATAATTATCTGCATGAAAGAAGGAAAAATCTCCCTTTCCACCTTCCAATTCCAACTGCTCTGCACTCCCAGCTCTTGTCCTAATTTTCTTGCTTCCCTTTCTTCATATTTGCTCCCTCCCTTCTCAAGGTACTATTGTTAAGGCTTCTTTTCTCAATCTCAAGGGTAGAGAGCTTGGTTTTGAATCCTGGATCTGTTGTCAGAGACTCTGTGTCCTTGGACCTGAGACCTACTTTAGAGGGTTCTTCAATTAAAAGAGTTAAGGTACTTAATCTGGAACAGGGCCTGGCACATAAGACACTCTCAATAAATGTCAGCTGTTATTTTCTATGCATATGCAAATCCAAGCATACTGCTCTACATCTTGCCCTTTTCCATTTAATATATAAATGCAAATACCCAAAATATAAGACCTAACATTTGAGTTTTTACTATACCAGATGTGCTATGCAGTTTACATGCATTATTTCATTTGAGTCTCAAAACAGCCCCATGAGGTTGTATCAGTCATCATCCTCATCCCCCATTTTACAGATAAGAACAGTAAATTCAGAAAAGTTAAAATTATTCTGCCCAAGATCACAAAGCTAGGGAAGAGCAGAGCTGGGACAGACATGTGTCAGTGAGTGACTATATGCTCTAGAAGTATTAATACCAAATAAACATTTTTATATGCCTCTGCAAGGCAGAAAATCAATAGCTATACATATGCTTATGTATGCATATTAGTGCTCTTGAAGGACACAAAAGAAACTGATCCTAGATGTTGCCTTCAGCGAAAAACTTTGGAAACTGAGAAACAAGGACAAGTATGAGAGGAAAGCTGCCTTTCCAGTACTTAGTAAATCTATTCTATGCACCTAAACTTAAAAGGTTTTTAAAGACCTTGATACCACATTAAGATCTCCCTAAATTTCCATTTAATAAAAGTAATGAAGATTGGAAATTGCTATCATCCTGGGTGATTTCACTGTCCACATGGACAATCCAAGCAACACGTAGTCATTCAGTTCCTTAATCTTCACTAATGTCCTCCATCAACCACCTAACCCAATCTTCACTAATGTCCTCCATCAACCACCTAACCCCTATAATCACACCCAGATACCTCATAATCACCTAAAAGGATTCTATCTCTGAAATCACTGCCTCATACCGTGGGACCACAGATGATTGCTTTCCTAAGTAGTTTCATTCTCATTGTTCTTCAATCTTACCAGAACTTCCAGTTTATTAATTCCTTTCAGTTTATTTCTCTCTAGCAAATATTCTAAACTTCCTATCCCTTTACTTTTTTGTTGAACTCACTTGGAAAAAATCCTGATTCTGAATGAACCAACTAGCCACTTTCTCTGTGCTACACCCAGGATCCCGAATTGCTAGAGGAAATGTCACACACCTGACGGCATCATTTTATAAATTCAGGGTTACTAACCTCAACTGCTCCAATAAGGTCTGGAAACTTTACACTTCTTTACATAAACTTTCTCCCCTGGTCTTCACAACTAGTATTTCAAAACTCTCTCCAACTTCCAACCCTCACCCATCCCCCTACAGTTTCCCTCACAGGGAAAACAGACCTAATAGGAACCGTCTATCTTCCTTCTCTCCTATTACAGTGGAAAGGTTCTCCTTATCACAGGGCAGTTGTTCCACCTGTGCACTCAATCCTCCTCCTTGTACCTTCAATCTCTTCTTGTCCATTGAATCCTTTCTTGTAAGCATTAACAACTCATCTCCCTCCCCACAAAGGCCAACTAAGTGAAAGAAACCAATCTGAAAAGGCTACATATTGTATGATTCCAAGTATATAACATTCTGGAGAAGGCAAAAGTATGGAAGATGGTACAGAGATTCTCAAATTTAATATTTCAAAACACAGTTCATGTTATATCAAGCTAACATAACAGACTGAATTATATAGTATTTATCACTTTAAGTATTAAAAGTAGGTACTGAGCCACAGATGGCAAATGATCAATATGCTGCCAGAGGTATCAATTCCTCTTTGCTCTATAGACTAGTGCGGTACAGTTCTCAAAGACAGTCCCTGAAATACAATCCTATAACCCCCCACCATAAACTACAATCATAAAGTAGAACATACGTTTCCCATTAGAATAATGAAATAAGTGGAAGTTCTGTTTCTGACAAAGCACCCAATATCTAATAAATTTAAGCTAGATAAATGTGATAAAAGTCTAAGTTCAATAAACAGAAATTGCCATATTTTTAAATTGCAAAGTTATGCTCTCAAGTTCTACAATATGAGTATATACACACACTACATGTCACTAATACAGAGAAGCCCAATATGCTATAAAGTATACACCGAACCCAAATTTCAAACCAATTGTATCATAAGTTTGAATTGTAGTATTCCTGCCAGTACTACTAAAAGAAAAGTCCTCTCGAAAAGTATGAATTTAGATCTTCCTCATTAAAAAGTTTCTCAAAGCGAAACGGTGGTTAAAATTATTTCACTTTCTGTAGTCTGCAGTGACTTATCTCCACCACTAGATGGTACTATCAGCTTCAGAAAGTGAGGGAATAAAAGGGGCAATGTCTATATGACTCACTGTCGCCACCCTTAAATACCCTGTCCCAGTATGCTGATACACTTGCCAGATCATTAAGTCTCAATCCTTGGTTTACTACATATGCTCACTAAAATTTTGAAGAGAATCAAATAAATACATTGTTAAAATCTGAAGCAATGAAAGGTGAGAAAGCTTACACTTAACCTTTCACTAAAGGTTTTTCAATTCAATTCCAGAATTAAATGAAAAAACTGAAGGAAAACACTATAAAGTTTATCAGTTGTACTTTATCAATTAAAAAAGATTCTGTTCTTATATTTGTCCAATATCTTATCTTAATAAGTTTTTGCTCAAGACAATCTTTAACCAGCACTTCTAAAGTATTTAGATTAATCCGGTCCTAAAGCGAAAACAATACTATTTTGTATTATAAAACCAAGACCTAAGAAATCAAAAAGAGCCACATATTTTAATGTGCTAACACTGATAATTAGGTAAGTCTTTATAAAAGAGACAACTTCCTAAAACAACAGGCTCAAATCATTCTTAATTCTAAGCAACAGGCTCTCAGAAGCTTACAAAAACTTGAAAGATCTCTAATCTAAATGAAAGGATAGAACAATCTCAGATTAAATCTGAGCTTTTCATACTGCTAGAAAGAGTATCAAAACCATCTGTATGAGAAATGTGAAACAAGTCAGAATTCAGTTTCAGAACTTTCCCATACCTTTTAAAAACCAACTATACAGCTTGGCTAACTATATATAAACATGACTGTCCTGGTTTTGTACAAATTTAAGTGGAAACAAACCATAAAATAACTTTAAAGGTTTGTATTTTAAAATTGATTACTTCTTATGAACATGTCTATATTAAGGGGGGTGAAAGTACTGCAATGTGAATAAAAATTCAACAGAAAGATTGTTAATCACAAAATGTACCAGTATTTCTAGTCCACGTTTTCTTTATCTGACAGTAGCAAGGACTCTATATAATTATTACTTTTACAATCCACTAACATAGTTACCTGAACACAGAAACCCATAGCCACTAGCATCATTGCCCCCTAAAGATAAATATATTCTCCATGTACTCTTTACAGGAATTTAAGGTAAAAGTTTTCTTTAAAAATTCAGATCTTTTTCACTATTAGTTTAATGTAAACTTTTCACATTAGTTTATCCAAATGCCTTTCTCTTTTTTTCCCATTGTTCTGGTTGATTCATAACTTGAGTAATTTTTATAGTGCCTTGATTTAAAATGAACAAACTTGTTCTCTATACTTAAGTATCTTCATTATAAATCTTAATAATAGGAATAAAAATTCATTTCCAGATATAATAAAACTGCTCTCAAAAGGCTTTGAACCTCTGTAGGAACTGGGTTAAGTATTCTTTAAAAAAAAAACTCAAGTATAGTTGATTTACAATGTTGTGAAAAATATGGAATGTCTCATGAATTTGTATGTCATGACTGCACAGGGGCCATGCTAGTCTCCTCTATATTGTTCCAATTTTAGTGTATGTGCTGCTAAAGCAAGCACCCGAGCGCTTTTCTTAATTCTTCAAATAGCATTCAATTTTAAGACACCTCTTGTGGTGAAAATTAATATAGTATAATTCACTCATACTTTACTCAAATTTCCTCTTAAAATTAAAAAGTGGCTGAATGACATACCTTCAGAATTATGTGCAGTTTTCTTGTGTTTTCGACAATAAACCCTACAAAAAAATGAAAAGATTAAAAATTACCAAGTAAACAAACCAACTCATTTTTCAAATTAAGAATGAGCAGTATACTTCACCCCATTCACTAGATTCCAAAAACCTTATCATTAAACCTTCTATGCCATTTCTCGAAGCAGTCAATTCCCTACCAAAAACACCCTTTACAACAGATGATAAGATGCTTGGAATCAGGCAAAAGTTTTTTGCAAAGACCTAAAGAAAGTATGACTTTTAAAAAAGCTAAGAGAAGTTAAATAATTACATGTATATTCCTTGTGAAGGTTTCTCTCGTATTTGAGCTTTATCATGCAATGCACAGTGGTAGTGGTATGTCCTGTGACAAGTTTTCACATCACAACCAATTGTTGCTCCGGGACAATGGCACAAAGAACACATCTACAGCAAAACAATAAAATATTATTATTAGTGTGTGGTTTTGTTACAGCTATGGTATCAGGTTAGAGGCATAGCAAATCTCTGTCAAGGAAAAGAAACTGGTTATTGAAAAGTTCTGTAACTAATATTGTTATTTTTCTTATTTTTCTCACCTAGAAATAATTCAAATAAAATTCTACTGGAAGTTATTTTTCCCATGTTAAACAATGACAAAATTAATGGAATATTATTGATGTCTATTGTTTTATTGTGGTCAAGAGAAAATCTGAAATGTTGCAGGAATGTAAACTGTAGACCTTTTCACAATCCAGATCTTCCTGGAAATGAGTAACTGGGGAAAATGGCTCATACCAGAAAAAACTGTCCTTCACATTTCCACTTATCAGCGAGAATTTTTAGAAAAGAAATCTCACATACTATTTGGGAACCTGGTAAAATCAATTTCAAGTGAGGGAGGGAAAGAAGATAAAAGAATTAGGTAGATTTTTAAATCCCTCGAGCCCTAAAAATATTCTGTGATGTCAAACTGATTGTGAAAACATGCTCATCTATTTTAATTTAATCTGTTACTTACCTCTCACAACATACTTTAATACAATTTACCTCTAACTTTACTGGATAATTCATATTGTTTAACTAGCTCATATCTAAATTTAGAAAAAAAATTCTTTAAGAAAAGTACATAACGATGACTATTAGCGGTTTTGATTAACATATCATAGTATACTGTACTATGGTGGTGGTTTAGTCGCTAAGTCGTGTCCAACTCTTGCGACCCTGTAGACTGTAGCCTGGCAGGCTCCTCTCTCCATGGGATTCTCCAGGCAAGAATACTGGAGTGGGTTGCCACTTCCTTCTCCAGGGGATCTTCCCTACCCAGGAATCAAACCCAGGTCTCCCGCATTGCAGGCAGGTTCTTTACCGACTGAGCTACGAGGGAAGCCCATTATGAGTGGACTTTTAATGAGGCTCTCTCCTAAGCTATAAATGCCATGCCAAAATAAATTCATAGGAAGGTAAATCTTAAAAACTGTTCACTTGTTTCTTGGTAGAGATGCCTCATTGGGAACTGTTCTCATTCCTCTTTACTTGGCCCCTAAGTAATTTTGGTGTACCAAGAGGCTAATGTAAATTCTAATAAAATACCTTCTATTTCTCTAAGCAAGTCAAACACTCAACCTTTCATTCAAGCTATCATTTAAAAAAGACTCCTATATAAGTCAGAAACAGAAACATTCTCAATACAGGTACTTCCCAGAAAACACGAGGGCCAGTGCCCATTATTAATGCTAAAGAAATACACCACTTCCTTAAATAAATACAGAAACTTCAAAGCAATACTGTAAAAAGAAACACTGTGCCAAATTATCAAGCAAGGAAAGTTGTTAAATCCTTTTGGGTGGCTTATAAATTGTTAAGGACATGGAACATTTGTACTCAGCTTACTTATGAGGTTCTATTATTTTAGTGAATTATACTTCTAATTAAAAAACATAGACTTATTATAGAAATTGAGGAAAATACAGAAGAGCACAAAGAAAATTCAAAGATCATTCATACCAACCAAGTGTAGACACCATTACAGTGTTGCAATGCTTATGTGAAAGTATTTTTCTCTGTAATTCTATACATATTAGTCATCTGGTTTTTAACTTAATAAATTGAACATTACCACTACATTAAGAACTGTACTGCAAGTAGCTCATCTCGAAATTACATTGAAAATGGGTTTGCTCAGGTACATTTTGAAAATATCTAATGCAATGAGCAAGCAAAAATACAAGGAGAGGTATTGTTAAAAATCCTGTACCAGCTCAGCACTGGCACACCTAGAGTGAGATGGGCACTTTCAGATACTGCTGGAAATTGGTATACTCTCTGGACAGCAACTTGCCTTATTTATCACAGAGCTTATTAAAAGTTTATATACTCTCTGATCCAATAATTTTCTATTAACCTAGTCTACAAAACAAATCAGACCTAATTTATATGCAATCACATTCACTGAAGAATTAGAATAACTCCAAATGTAAAACCACCTGTGGAAAACAGCCATTGAAAAATGTTTAAATTAAGTTATAGTACAACCATACGTAGGAATGTTCTTTACTCTTTTCAAAAACATTTTAATGGCATGGGAAAAGGTTTATGCATAATATTAAGTGAAAAAAACAGGACACAAAGTTAGGTATGCAAATTATGACCCCAATTATGTTTATAACTTTATTCTTTGAAAATAGCTGAAAGTAAACATAGTGAAATGCTGAGTGGCTATCTCTAATTGATTTTCTGCCTCATAATTTCCTATATTTTCTGATTTTTCTACAATGGAGAAATTACTTTTATATATGAAAAATTATTTTAAAACCATTGGGAATACTCCAGCAAATAATTTCAATCCCCATCTCTCAGTTTATTGAGAATGAAAAGGAAACCAAATACCAAAATATATCAAAATGTGTTTTGGTTGGTTATAAATTCAAATCTGCCTAAAGGATAACCAGTTAACTACAGCAACTCAGGACAAATAAATTTTTTGAGTGAGAAAAAGCTTATTCTCATTTTTATTTTGTCAGTTTCTCTCAAGGAAGAAAGGAAAGAGGAAGATATACCAATAAAAATGTTTTCAGAGAGGAAAATTCTTCTCAAGGTTAGGAGTAGGAATTTTTCTTAATTAGAATTTATAGGAAAAAGAAGAATTTACAAGATTTTATGCAGCATTCATATACCAGCAGGTATTTCTGCTTCTAAATACATTCTGGGAAGGTACAAAGAAAATACCAAAATATTATCCATAATAAAACTAAATATGAAATGTAAATCTGCTTATGCACCTGTGAATACAGAATGGGAACACTACTGTTACGTTCAAGATATCATTGCTATATTGCAACCCCTGAAATAATACTTAACTCCTATGGGACTTAAGATAGACTATTCATTTTGGCTGTTACCATTTTACTTCGTTGTATGACTAATTATCTTTGTAAATGTACAGATTTTATCCACTGATTGCTTCTAGACCAAGTTTTTTGAAGATACACAGTGACTACCATGTAGTACTCAATAAACATTTTGATTTTAAGCTTACTATGTTACTGAAAATTTTAATATCATATACCATATTTTTTCTCATTCATGTTTTTAACATCTGCAGACTTGACTACTTATCTTCAAGTATGTCTAAAAAATATTTTAAAAGTCTGATTTGAAAAGGTAAAATGAAGAACAATCCAATTGAAGGGGCAGAGAATGAACAGAGAGAATGAGGAAGAGATAAAAAAGACAATTAAAGACATAAAAATCCCAACTAAAGTTAGGAAACTAGATAGGTGGCTAGCATACTTTTCTTTTAAAAAATATTGTGGAAAATAAAATAAAGAGGACTTCTACTGGAAAAAAAAAGTTGAAGAATAGGAAAATAACCCCTACACAGCAAGGCACTAGCTGGTTGGACCAGAGTGATGTTATCCTGTATTCCTCTTTACACAAAACATTTATTTGCCCTTCAATCAGTTATAGGCTCTATTGGGCCCTCATCAGAAAAGTGTTAACCTGCCACTTACATCATGCTTGCACTGCAGTCAGAGTTCTCTCAAATGTGGAGAAATGAAAGTTAACCTGATGGGAACACATTTTTCAAGGACAATGGTGGACTACTTCCTCCTTGCAAAAAGGTCTTTTCCCACCTATCGAATAGACCTATCAAATATTCTGTTGAAGGTCAACTTCCTGTCTTCAGGATAGGCATAATGTCAATTCTCAGCTTATCCTGCCTAACCCTGATTTCAAGTTCTTTAAATAGAGGTGAAAATTTCTTTGTTGTTAATGATTTTTCTTTTACTTTTATCCCTCTATTCAGTTTGCTATCTAGTAGACCTAACAAATTCAACAATTTGTCTTCCAAAATAGGGAGATTAGAAAACAAGACTCAACAGATGTTTGCATAACATGGTATCTTTTTAAAATTTTTTAAATAAAAATTGCATATATTTAGGATATATAGCATGTTTTAATGTATATATACAGAGTGAAATAATTACTATAATTGAGCTAATTAACATACCTATCTCTCCAATATAGTTGCCATTTTTTGGTGCATTGGTATAATCCCCAGAAGTCTACTGTCAGCAAATTTCCAGGATACCACAGAGTATCATTAACTATGGTCATCATGTTGTACAACAGATCTCTAGACTTATTCATCCTACATTAAGTGCAACTTTGAAACTTTTGACAAACATCTCCCATTTCCCTGACTCCTCCTGCCCCTGGTAACCTGGGTTCTACTCTCTGGGAAGCTATACTATATTAAGTTGGGCCATACAAGCAGAGTCTCAAGGAGCTAATCCACAAACAAAAGAGGAACAAAGTCAAGCATGAGAGTAGATGAACAGAACTGAAAGGACTATGACTTAGCTAAAGTCCTGCAGGAGCCCAAGGTTGGAACTTATCTGCTCCTCAATCAACTGATCGAGGCCAGGACTGAAATTCACTCTATAGAAGGAAGAAGTCTTAAGTAATAAAAGGACAAATACTGCTTTGTTAGCAGCTATGGGGGAAACTCAGGGAAAAACTCAATTAAGACCACAGACAGAGACAAGGAAAAATAAATGAGATACCAACTTCTAGGACAGGTAGAAAGAAAAGGCTCTTGAAGAAAAGTTCTAAGACTTAGTTTGCCCAGCTCAATTGCTGTGTATCTACTATGTATGTCAGTAACTGACCACAAGTGTATAGGTATAAATTCTCACAGCCAAGTACTTACTACTCTCAAGACACTTGTTCCAAGAAAACTGCTACAAATGTATAGAGAATGCAAGAGATTTCCAAAAAAAAAGTCTATAAGGAAAAAAAGTACCCAAAGCAGTTGGAGTTGGGACTAAAGTACCTAAGATATTTTCACAGGAGAGATGAGACAAAAAATTGAGAGCAGTTTACCTTACACTGGTGTTTGTCACTTTGTATTTTTTTTAATAACAGAAAACAATACCTCAGTTATTAATAATAAAATAATTAGGTCTAATGGAAAGCTAGAAAGCAAAACTGAACTCTTAAAGTTGTCTAAGTCATTTAAAAAAATGACTTGATAGATTAGGACCTTAAATTCTCCAAGTGCTTCTAAAAAACAGGGCCACTGCAAAGTACTTTACTAGAGTGACAGACTAAATCTAAGCAGTTACTGAATAAATAATTTCAGAAGTCTTTTAGAAATCAGAGGGCAAGGAACTAATAATAAGTAAGCCTATCAAGCTCTTACTTAACCTAGTCTCCTGACCTTGCTCTCAATATCATGTACTCCAACTCCATCCAACTTTATGAATCATCATTATTGTTAGGGAAGCACACTGATTGAAACTGCCCACCCTGGCCAGGCACCATAGTAACCATTTGCATGAGTTGTTTTATGACAGGAGATCCTGATAAGGAATACGGAACTAATAAGCCACCACCAACAGGAAGAGCTCGGGAAAGGTCGAAAGGAGACACTGCATGTCCGTCCACTTCCCAGAATCCCTCTAGCTAGCATCTATCTTGGCTGAGCGATGTTTGCGCCACCAAGGAAAATTGGCTGAGCAATGTTTGCGCCACCAAGGAAAGACTGTGAATTAGAATGATTGGCCAAAGACCACCCGGAAACTAATCCCATCACCATAAAACCCGAGACTGCGAGCCACGCGGCAGAGCAGTTCTCCTGGGTTCCTTTACCCTACTGCTTTCCACCCGGGTGCCCTTTCCCAATAAAATCTCTTGCTTTGTCAGCACATGTGTCTCCTCAGACAAGTCATTTCTGAGTGTTAGACAAGAGCCCAGTTTCGAGCCCTGGAAGGGGTCCCCCTTCCTGCAACATTATGAGGAACAGAAATTCTCTTATTGGAGCTTTTGAAATTTGTTTTACTTATCTGAAAGATTCAGATTCAGAGTTTTTCGGAGCTCAGATCTTTATGTTTAAGCTCTTCTAAGATGTAGGTCTTACAGGCTGAGGGTGCATACTGCTTGCTATACTTAATCTGTGAACACCAAAAATCCATGCTCAAATAAGTACCAAGACATCCCCCCGAAATCAGACATAGATTATTTATTTTATATTATTGGTTGGGTTATCTTCCATTACCACAAGTAATTACATAATGACATAAATTTACAGTATTCTCAACTGCAAAGAAGTATTAAATGAAAGCAAAGGAGAAAAAAATTTGAATTTTTAAAAGAGTAGTTTATTCACTAATAGCCAAAGACCTGATTTTCTCCATCATTAGACTTGAAGTTTCTCTTTGGCCTCACATTTATTTTCTTTAGTCACCTCCAAAGTAAAACAAAGTAATTTTTCTTTTTATAAATGACAGGTAAAATATCTGTACACATTTCACCTGCATGCCATAATCTGAGCTTTGAAAACAATTCAGTTATATGAATAGCTTCATGCTGCATGTACACTTATTTACACAGATGACAATGAAGCCAGGGAAATTTTCTGGAAAAAAATTTACCTGTTTACCCCCAAAAATACTCTAAGGCAAGCCCAATTCGGCCCATCACCTGTCTTCACAAAGAAAGTTTTACTGGAACACAGTCACACTCACTTCTTTGGGTACTGTCTATAACTGCAACTGAAACAATATGGCTAGCAAAACGTTAAATATTAAGTATCTAATCCTTTATACAAAGTGCGCCAACCTCTGTCCTAAGGCAATGATCCATAACCGAGTGCTCATCAAAAATCATTTGGGAACCTTTTTCAACCCACCCACCCTTCTTTCTGATTGCTGGTTAAGTATCCCTGATCAAAGGATTTAGTAGCACCATTAAGTCCATGGGCATTTTGTGCTTCTTTGTATGTAGTAAGCAGTGGTAACATTCTATACACTTTGGGTGCTTCATTTTACCCTTGCTGCTGCTAAGTCACTTCAGTCGTGTCTGACTCTGTGTGACCCCATAGACAGCAGCCCACCAGGCTCCCCCGTCCCTGGGATTCTCCAGGCAAGAACACTGGGGTGGGTTGCCATTTCCTTCTCCAATGCATGAAAGTGAAAAATGAAAGGGAAGTTGCTCAGTCGTGTCCGACTCTTCGCAACCCCACGGACCGCAGCCTACCAGGCTCCTCTGTCCATGGGATTTTCCAGGCAAGAGTACTGGAGTGGGGTGCCATCGACTTCTCCGTCATTTTACCCTTACTGAATGCCAAATAAGCCACATACTCTAAATAGCACTGGAAGTGATATATGTATAATTATGGCAGATTTGCACTGTTGTATGGCAGAAACCAACACAACATTGTAAAGCAATTTTCTTCCAATTAAAAAATAAATTTAAAAAATAGCACTGGCATTTACTACTCTATACTTGTTAAAAGTACTTCCTCCTCCTTGAAACTCGTCCCTCTTTGAGTTCTACAGTATCATTTTCCCAGTGGAACACACTTCAAATGTCACTCTCTCTGAAGTCTTCTGATTTCTCAGGTAAAATTAATTATGATCCGCTCTCCCAGATCCCCTGTGGCATTCTTTACATTCTAAGGCTAAAGTACATTTATTCATGATCGCATACAAAGTGTCCAACATTGTGCTTGGTACAAAAGTAGGTGCTCAGTTAAGTATCTGATAAATTGACAGACAGATGACTTCTAGACTCTGGATAGAGGCCTTGATGAATACAATGCCTAAGGAAAACAAGAAAAATTTAACACCCTACTGGGAGAATGAAAGTTGAAGAAACATGGAAACGTCCTTGTTTGAGGCATACACAGCTCTTCACCATCCTGAACAAATAAGCAACCTGATCTTTCCTTCTAGATTTCTTTCATTCCTGTTTAAACAGTTAGAATTGCAAACAACATTCAAACACTGATTAACCAAAACAGAGGAATTTTATGCCTATACTCTTATCTCCATGGTCAATTTACACCTAGCCCATTATTAAAGCTTCACACTATTGTCCCATTGAAGCCCTTCCCTCCTTCAAATTCAGCCAACAATTAAGGAGTGCCCACTTAATAGAGTACAATTGAGCATAAATGAGATGTCAAGCACCGTGCTAAGTGTTTTCCATGCATTCCCCAGCCCCCACCCCCACTTAATCCTATGCTGGGCAAAAAGAATAGTTTCTGCTCTCCCAGAGCTCACAACACAGTGGAGAAGAAAGGTTTGTGCACCTGTAACAAATACAATGCAGGGTGTTAAACCCTATGTCAAAGATGAAGGTTGAATTGGACTCAAAACCCGGAGTTCTGAGAGGCAGCTAGGAGATGAATAACCTCAGTACATGCACAGCAGTGGGGGACAAGTGGAGGATAGTCAGGAAACAGCTAGAATGAGACAGAGGATGAGATAAACAATGAAAATGGTGGGTTAAGTTATGCCTTCTGAAGGGTAGATATTCTATAGGCAGACAGGAATCAGTAAAGGTTTGGAGTCAGGGAGTGAGTGATATTAGGTTATAAAGGTAGAGATCAAGTAATTACCAGCAGTATGCTGGAAGGATGGAAAGAGAAAGACTGGATATAGGGTCACAATAAGAAAAAAGGCTGAGACATTCCAGAAATAGAATCGATGTGAGTGATATGGAAGAAGGAAGGTAAAGGATTCAGAAAGAGAATCGGGTTTCAGGGCAAGGAGATGATGAACAGTGGAACAGACAGTTTAAGATGCCTGCAGGACATCTGGGTACAGCAGACAAGTATGCTGCCATTATTGTATTTCATTTTCCACAATGTATATCACTAGTCTCCTGAAAAATCCTGCTTTGCCCTTCCCTTCCCTTCTTACCTGAGTTGAAATTCCTGTCTAACGTTTAAAGACCCTGCAATCATCCCACCTTTCTCAATTCTAATCTATTACTGCCAGTCTCAGTGGCCCATTCTCATACAGTTAACCTATTTCATGGACTCATACTTTTCCCTTTTAAATCTTACCATCTCTGGGATATAGTCTTAGCTACTTAAATTGGCATGACTCCTCCCACACAAAATAAAAAGGTGTATCTATAAACTGTCATACTGCAGATTCATATATGCAGATCATATCTAGATTATGATCTCTCAAAACTCCTGTTTCGCTGGGGTGCCAAGCACTCAACTGGCAGAGAGTAAATAACAAAGTCAATATGTAGAATTGTAGAATTGGTCTTTTTATTTTCAGAGGCTACTAAAAATATCTTGCAAGTAACAGAGACTCAGAATATTCTTAGATAGTATGTAGGTAGGATTTTTGTTCTAAAAACTAACAATGCTATTAACAGACTATATTAATAGCAGCCTGATAATGTCCTAAATTCAGTATTATTTCCATCTTTATTAGAAAACTATTAAGCTTTAATTTTAAAATGTGATTTTGGGTTAGGGAGCTTAGAAACAGTCTAGTATAGCCTAGTGATTAAGATTTCTGGCTTTGGAGTTAACTGGCCCTGGATTCAAATTCTAACTCTGCCACTCACCAGCTCTATGATCATAGTCAGGTTACTTCTCTGAGCCTCAGCTTCCTAATCTGTAAAGTTAAAATAAATACCTTCCTATCTCACAATATGACTGTGAGGATTAAAAAGGATCATGTATTTAAAGTACTTAGCCCAGTCCCTAGTACATACTAAATGTTCAATAAATGTTAGCTATCTCTGCTACTGAAGAAGAAAACAGGAAAAATGTCCAGAGGATTTCTCAAGACGTGAGAAAAATTTAGTTTAAAAAGGAGAAAGTTTAGGAATGATCTGAGGATAGTCATCAAGTATATGAAGGACTTTTCATTCTTAACACAAGAGAAAAAATACTTCCCTTAATGGAAAGAGACAGACCTAGAATAAACGACTCTAAATTAAATGAGATAGTTGATTTATATAGAAGGATGAATTTCTCAGTTGTGAAGAGTGTAAGACCAATATTATATAATGGTCCTGTTTCAGCTTGCTTGGGTAGAATCACAATTTCTTAATATATTTAAACATAAGATAGACCCCAAAAAATTTGTTTTATGGCTTGTAGGTAATCTTGCCTAAGGGGAAGGAAAGTGAACTAAATGGCTTCTTAACCCCTTTCGGTCTTAAGAGTTCTTGATATATTTGACACAGGTACCAATTAAAACAGTTCATTATTTGATGTAGATATCTTTTTGGGGGGGGGTGCGGATTTTAGTTCCCTGACCAGGGCTTGAACCTAGGCCCAGCAGTGAAAATGAGTTCTGATCACTGGGCTGCCAGGGAATTCCCGCATAGATACTCTCTTAATGATCTCACCACCTAGCTCCATTCATCAAGAGTATGTTCTTCAATATTCCTCCCAAGTGTCTCCTTAAACAAAACGAAAACAGCAACAAAAACTCATAATTTTACTTGGAAATTTGCATTTCTTGGCTAGATAGCTGAAGAATAAGAGTAAATGGTACAGATGTTGTATCACCACATATGGATTCAACAGGAACTAGAAACCATTCTGGAAAAAAAATTTGTCTTAATTGCAAGAAGACTTTTAAATTATAAAAACCTTATATGCTGGCAAATGTCTTGATGTAAAAGAGATAAACATGTTCATGCAGAATGGCTTTTCTCTCCCATTCTTGTGGCTGACGTGATCATCTTGGAAAGTGGACTATGGCAGCAAGAACATAGAAACTAGCCACCCGTACCCCCTTCTTTTTTGTGGCTTCCCATCCTCTCAAGACTCTGACGCGCCTGGCCACCTATATATTTACATCTTACACCCCAGCCTCTTCTCTTTATGGTTTTCTTTGGGGCAAGCACAAGATACAGACTGGAACCTGCCTTAAAAGCACCTATGGACCAGCACTCTTGCTTCTCATTATTTTCAATGGATACTGACCCACTTCTCACCTAGAAATCTAGATGAACAAGAGCCAGGGCAAACAGACTCACAAGATAAAACGCCTTAAAAAGTGAATTGTGCTTAGTTGCTCAGTTATGTCCAACTCTTCGTGATCCCAGGGACTGTAGTCCACCAGACTCCTCTGTCCATAGGAATTCTCCAATCAAGACTACTGGAGTGGGTTGCCATGCCTTCCTCCAGGGGATTCTGCCATATGGCAGGTGGATTCTTTACCATCTGAGCCACCAGGGAAGCCCCAAAAGTCAATTAGGGAAGCTGATTATCTAGTTTTCATACAGTTTACCTACTTACATGAAACACTTCACTTTTTCTCTTGCTTTCTGATTTATGCCCTTTTAATTGCTTAGATAAATCTACACAGGGAAAAGTAAAGAAGAAAACCAAAATCTGGAATTTTGGTTACTTGACAATATTTCATGTAAAAATGATATAATGGAAGGGCCAAAACTAAGGGTAAAAAGGAGACTTAAAAGTTATTTCAAAATTTAACATATAAATGCTACTCTAGTCCTAGGCCCTATGTAAATTATTTAAATTCTGACATTTTAAGAGAAGGAAAGGAAGCAAAATTATATACCTGCTCAAAAATTCTCTCCTTCTGCCACTATTACTCAAGGCTGGATGCTCACAGCCTCAAAATTTTGGCTGCAAAACACCTTTCCTAAGGAACTTCCCTGGCAGTCCAGTGGCTAAGACTCCGCTATATCACTGCCAAGGGAGTGGGTTCAATCCCTGGTCGGGGAATGTCAAAAAAGAAAAGAAAAAAAAAACCCTAAAGTAAAACTCTTTACATCTTTTATAGCACGTTTTAGTTATGCAACATCACTGTATAGCAAGCAGTGATACAGCATTATCCATTTATACTGCTGGTAAAAATACAAATAAGGTAATGACTTGTCTAAAGTTACATAATTTATCAGTGGCAGCTATTAACAAAACAGGCCTCATGAATTTTCAACCCAGTAGGCTTTTCATTAGCCTACAACAATGTTAGCAGGGTCTTATTATTACTTATGAACAATAACTACAACAGGGCTGCCATTTTTCAAGTCTTAACTATGTGCCAGGCACCATGCTAGGTCCTCTACAGTTTCTTTTTAATTCTCACAATATCCCTGGGAGGCAGGGACTATCATTATCTCCTTTAGGCAGGTGAAGAAAACACGGCATAGAGAAGTAAAGAACTTGTGCAGGGTCACCCAGCTAGTCAGTAAGAGAGCTAGGATTCAAATCCCCGTCTGTTACTATAGCTTGTGGTCTTAACCTCCAGTACTGTTCTACTCCCTAGATCAAGGAATAAGCTTAGTTATGCATAACTCACTAGGGCAAAAAAATTAACTCCCCACATCTTGCCATTAAAAATTAATCAAGACAATTTATAATAGTGAAATTTGTACAAAGTTCTGATGCTTTCTGCACAAAGGGAAAATTTTATCTAATTTAAATAAATTAAATCTCCACTGAATTTAGCAATACTGATAGATGTATGTTACTGCTTCTTATAAAAATAGGCATCGCATTTGTTAGTACACAGTAACATCAGGGACCAAAGTGCTCCTGTTCTGACTAGAGCAGCCGCACAGAATAACAACAATGCTAACAAGTCAGGGTGTAGACACATTTTCTATGAATATTCATCATGCCAAGGAAAAAACAATGGCTGATAAGGGTTACAGTACAACTAGTTTCAAGTAAATAGTACTCTTTCTTCATATACAAATTGGTTTTTAAGGACTAGGAAATAAAAACATACTGTTCCGGTTCTCAAAACTCAGCAAGCACAGTAACATGAAGAAATCTAAAACCACCAAATGATAAAAAGATCACATTTTTTTAATGGGGCATTCTATTGTTATCTGCAGTTTTGGGGATGGGAAATATAAACATTGTCATGGTTAAGGTCTCACTGCAACAACAACAAAAATGTCTGACCTCTAAATTCCCATTTCTGCCTATAGTGACTCTAGAGTTTAAGACTATCCTAAGAACAAATCTCAAATGTTCTCTTTGAACTTCTTCATACTGCTTTTATTTTTAAACTATAGAAAACTGACTACTTTTCAAAATAGATTATTCCCAATATCAAAATGATAGCCCTCCTTCCCATCAAGATTCTTTATGAAGTAGGAGATTACTCAGTGTCTAAGGACATAGATATATGTTCTGCCAAATCCATCTATAAAATAATGAAACACTTGATAGTGAAGCTATTGAAGGTACATTTACAGATTCAATAAAGAGCTTAGAAGAGAAAAATAACCAAATAAGAAGAAATTATCTCAATGTAAACTATAACGTATCAAATACCACCTGAGACAATACTACTTTTCCACCAGAACAATACAGTATCTTGCCAAACTGGTTACTTGGTAGTGAAGACAACTGCAGGAACATTACACTGGTGAAGTTTGGGAAAAACTGTAAAATTCACCAAAAGTTATCCAAAGTCATAAACACTGTGTTGTATAACTGAATCACAGTAAAATATGGTGTTCAGACACTGCTAACATTTTCTTGTTGAAACAGCTCTGTCATCTTCATTTGTAATGATAACAATTACTTTATCATGGAAAGTAAAAACATTTCAGAATTTTAATTAAAAAAAAAAAACTTGAATGATGACTTTAACATAAAAAATTCAAATTAAGCAAACTGCTTGTTTCTAAGTCAACACAGCCCCCAAGAAGATTTTAATACTTTTTTTTGGGGGGGGGGAAGATAAATATACATATTGATTTACTCCTTTTTTGTTCATTGGCAAACAAAACTAGCCTTGCAATTTGCTGATTTGGGGGAAAAAATAAGACTGCAATTTTTAAAAAATTACACTCAGTTAATAAGGCAATACACTTTAAAATAAGCAATTTCCTCCTTAATGAGCTTAAAATAAGTTTTATTCTCAAGAGGCAGAAATAGCAACTTACCAGCTTCGTGCCTCTTTTAATTTCCTTTTGGACATCTTCAATAGAAAATCCACCAAGACTTTCGTTATCAGAGTGTGATGATACCAAAGCGGATGAGAACAGCTATAAATTACATTTAAAAGAAATTAAGGTTCATATAAAAAGAAATTACAGTGAAACGTAATTTATAGTGAATAAGATGCTAAATTTCAAAGGAAATAGTAAAGTAAAAATGACACAACATTAGCGAGGAAGCACTTCTTAGCCGTTTAACTCATTTTGGTGTTGTTTTGTTTAGTATTCAGGACTATTCATGGTTAAGATTCTCCGCTTCAGGTCTCTCGGCTGCTGCGCGCATACTTACCATACACTTATGGTGTGCTGCCACCTTCTGGTTTTCAGATATTAGTAACTGTCCACATTCCTTGTCTCTATTTGACTTACAAAAGCCACACTTGCGCTGTCTTGTAGGCCCTTTTTTCTGTTCAACAGAGCTTGACATGATTTTTAAATTGCCTTTAGAATGCCACTTTATGCCTCAAGAAAAGCTACAGAGGATAAGAAGGGCAACAAAATGGTTAATTAATTTTAAAAATCAATTTATACATTCATGTAAATTGTTTAATATCTGACCTAGGTTTTAATATGTATAATTTAAAATAGCTACTTAGTATAGACAAATGAACACTGAAACCTCTGTAATTTTACAAAGTGTACTATCTATGCATAAAGATAAATTAATGAAGTAACTGGGAAAAATCAAACTGCTTTCAAATTAAGGGACATGTGAAATAATTAGAACTACTTCTGCACGGATAAATAAAACATGAACAATGTGTGAAATTAAAATAGTCATCTGCTAAAATAGTCATCTGCTGACATAATTAATGAAAAACATTTTTCATGTATACCAGGGTGCCCCTTCAAGGAGACAAAGAATTATTTATCTAAGAGTAGAGCAAAAACCACTGAGAACTACACAATGTCCAGAGTGAACAGAATTCTTTAATTGCACAATTCTGTAAAGTTCACATATTGATAATCCAACAAATGAGAAATTTTACATAACCATGACTTTGGAACACTTATTTTTAAAATTTGAGTTCTTTTCAAGTTTAAAAAAAATCATTTATACATCTTTATTAGTTTTTGCTACTGTATTCCTTTTGCAAGTAAAGGAAAACTTAAGTTTTACAGCAGTCTATTAAAAAACATAGACTTTAAGAACCAATCATTTATAAAAACTATGTTATCTGACTCTGAGATTTACTCCAAAAGTCTGCTTATTAAAGTTACAAACTGACAGTGGTGTTCTGTATGCAGTAACTTTCATACTTAAATTAGTAATACTGTATAAAGGATGGGAAATTTTTCTGAATGAGCCTTCAATTTAGTCAAAATTATAATTACAGGCAGTATAGTCTCACAAAAAAAGGGAAAAAAAGTTCTAACATGAAAGGTTTCAGATTTAGACCATCAGTCTCAACATGGATTCTTCAGAAGAACAAAAACAAATGTAAAATCAGTTATTTGAATTGTGCCATTTTCCCAAATCAAAAGAACTAAGTAGTTCAGGACCTCGGTTACCATAACACACATTTCAATCAATAAAATCTCAATTTCTTATCTTCAAACTTACTAAATTCTTTCCATTCTTTCATATATTTGAACCCTTTCATAAAATGCGAAAACATGGACTCACTAACACTACACACTGGCTTTCTGAGGAGCGCTTGTTCACCAAGAGCAGCAGCAGCTGGATGCCAGCAAGGTGGTAGCTGCAAACCAGGCAGTGCTTCACAATATAAAAACACAAATACTGAAAAGTGAACATAAAGTCACAAAGAAACAGGTCTTCTCATCAATTTATATCTAGGGCTTTTGCTGTAACGAAACTTCACAGGCCCTGACAGTCTCTGCATTGATGGGTTTAACAAACTCTTAATGCTATCAACAATTTTAAATACCTCCCTCTTTCAAATGGCATCGGATACTTTACAACAGTACTGTATTCACAGCACTGGCTATAAACTGTGAAACTGATTGAAAACAGGCAGCAAATACTTTTAGGATTAAAGAAAAAAAAAGAACATAACAGAGAAACAAAAGAAACAAAAGGGGAAGTGTGTTTGCATTTGTTCAGGCAAATATGTGTTCAGTTGCTTTATCAAGAATATAGCTGCCAACATCTTTAGAATTAAATATGCAAAACACCAAAATTCATAAATAGCACCAGAATTTGCTACTTGGAGTTCTAAATTAGCTTTCTTTACTACTGTGCAATGAACAGTAAACACTCTGAAAGCACTGTAATGTATTCAGCATTTTTTCCGGTCATCCTTGGCCAGTTGAAAGGATGGCACCACTACGAATCCAATCTATACAGACATCTTAATGTGTAATTTCTGTATACCCCAGCATAAGCTATAAAATCAGCTTAAGATAAATTCCTAGATTAGAAAATTACTCTTTATTCTTAATATTAATTCTGAAAATGGTGTCCCCCAAATTCCACCCATATTGAATTCTACCTCTTTCCGTTTTTAAACAGATAAATGTCTCATCCTAATTTTGATATCTACTTTACTAGATATCAAAGACCCTAAAATCTAAAAGAGGAAAAAAAGGTACACTTTATTTTGCATTCAAAAATATTCTAGTGTATCTTTTCTATAATCAGTTTAAATATAATTTGTTAAGTGAACAGAAACGCACACAAAAGTGCACCAAACCAATTAAAAACTTTCCCCAACGTGCAATGACTAAATGGATTTTTCCACTAAAATTCAAATAATGCTTCTGTGCATATCTTGCTAATTTTTTTTACAACCTCCTTGTAAAACATGAAGTGGAGAACATCATGGAAACAATGACTCCTAGCAAAAAATGTCTTTATCATAAAAATATAGATTTTTATCTAATGCTGTCACATTTGTGGTTTCTACTTAAGAAAAAGGGCATTCCAAGGACCAATAATAAGTTCATAATGATCCATACAATACATGGCATTTTAGTTCTAGTCTAAAAGGTTTTTCCAGGCATGCAGAGATTAAACTTTGATGCTTTCGCCCAACAATGAAACCTTTTCCTTAAAAGAAATACAGCATTATGAATACTGTTATAAAGCAGAAATAAACAGGCAAAGATACCAGCCTGAGAAACATTGTCTGAAAAAATAGAAAAGCCTGTTTAGTTAGGCTGAAGCAATCAGTGCATTTCTGATTTTCCAAGATGCTGTAAAACACCAAGGTGGCAATAACCTGAAACATCAAGGAGAGCCTTCAAGAACCAACTCGAGAGCTCATTCAATGTCTGGTATCTGAAAGACCATTTTCATAGAAAAACAAAACAAAAACTGCAGTTCCGGAAGATCAAACAATTCCACACGCAAGCAAGTTGAAATATACAGACCAAAATATATATAAACATGATCCAAGAAGCAGTATTTCTATCAGTTACACTGGAGAGAAATTAACGAGTAAGAGACGAACCGGAAGGGCACCTGAATTTGGTTGCACGATATTGTTACAGGCTTCGCACTGTTTTTGCGGTTATTCAAAAGGAAACTGAAGGAATTTTCCAGTTGTTTCAAACCCAAGGGTAGAGAAAGAATTTGAACTGTATGAAGAAGACCTGATATTACGTAGTAAGCCGATGAAAAGAAAAGGCATTTCAAAAATAAAGGATTTTTCAACTTCCACGCAGAATATCGAAACGAAGAAATTTCAAAAGAATGCCGAGCTGCTCGTCCATATAATAAAGGATGGTACACAGAACGTACCAGATTCCTCTCCGTTATTTATTCCTCAATACAAACTAGACTCCAAGATCTCCCTCTAATCAAGCGCTAGATAAACTCGCAAAACTATCTCCCACTAAAACACTTTAGCAGGTTTCTTTCGGTCGTGAAGTCAGGGTCCCCTAATTGTCCTTTTCCAATCCTCCTGGATCCAGGAAAAGATCACACTACCACTTTCTTGAACCCTCCTCCCCCCAGGAGTTAGCCCTCTAATAGTCTTCGTTTCGTATCTCAGTTTCACCCCCAAGTCCCCCCACCCCGGAGTTTTTCCTCATTCCGAAAGGCTAACCTTCTTGTCATCCTAACAATTTTTCCTCTCACTCTTCCCAAACTGCGAGTCCCCCTCCTCCCCAAATATGTCCTAAGCGATGGGAAAGACTAAAAATTCCCTGTATTTTGTCCTCCTTAAATGTCGCGCCCCCTCCCCCGAAGTCTAGGCTTAAGCCTAACGTCTCCCTCCGCTCCTCCGAAGCACTTTTCTCAGCAGCCTCTTCGCCAAGCGCCTTCAATGAGTGGCGCTTCTGGGGTCCCTGACAATAAAGCGAGACCACCAAGAGTCCCCCTTAACAACGGGCAGGGGCGGCGGCCTGGCCACCGCCATCCTCCTTGTCTTTCCCCGCTGGGCAGAGAATGGGGGGGCCCAGGGTACCGTGGGGACTCACCGGCGGGGCCCGGAGGCGAAGGGAAGGGGAGAAGCGCCAATAAGGGGAAAGAGAAAGAAGTCGATCTCGGTTCTCCGGCAGCGCCTGGGAGCGGGGCTCTGTCGCCGGAGGTTGTTTCCTTTCATTCGAGGAGAGACGGGCTCGCGGAGCGCCCTTACGTCGCCCCCCTCGCACGCAACGACACACTGAGCGTTAATACGTCTCGAGCGCGCCGCGGGCCCTGATTGGCCGCAGAGGTGCAGCTGAAGCCGCCCAGCCAGGACGCATGTGTAGAAGCCACCCCCAGGATGGATCCGGGCAGCAGGCCCCACCTCCTGCTCGCGCGCGTACCTTCTATTCTCCGGTCCACCGCTTAGCCAAGTGTTTGGGGGCAGAATCCTAGGAGATGGAGAAAGAGATTCCAAGATATCGCTGTGGGTTGGGCGGAGAAGGGACTGGGCTGGGACTAGAAACCGTTGACCAGGGGCCCTGGGTAACCAGTTTTCAACAGTGATTCAAGTGGGTAGGCCTTATCCCTTGCACTTGTTCACTGAGGCCTTTTCACATCCATTATTTCATTGTACTCTCGTGGCATCTCTTTCAGGTCCTCCATTCTCTCGTTTTACTGCCAGGAAAAACTGAGAAGCTGGTAGTGGAGTCAGTCTGCCTGGATTTCAGTCTGTGGGCGAATCATGTTTCACCTCTGTGCCTTAAATTTGTGTGTATCTTTAAAATGGGGATAAAAATAGTAGCTCACGGGTTTATTGTGAGGTACAAATGAGATAATGCCAGTAAACCGTGTATTAGCGTCCCTGACGTATACCAGGCCGTATAAGTTATGAGATTTTTACAATCAGACAAGATAAGTGATTTTCTTCATAATTCGCACAGGTAAACCCAACACCTAAACTGAGCACTTTCCTCTTTAATGTATGACGCCAGACTGCGTGAGTTTGAATCTCAGCTCTCCCACTTCTAGTTCAATGACCTTGAGCACGTTGTATTACCTGTGTCCCTCAGTTTCGAGATATCGAAAATGGAGATCACAGCGGTATCCATCTCCTAGGGTTGTTAAGAGAAATGGATTGATATGTGTAAATCACATAGAATGATGCTTGCACACATAGTACGCCATAAGGGTCAGCTTTTGTTATTTTTCTCCTGGGCTCACAGACTGCTAACTAGTGGTTTAAAAGAACAACAGCAACAAAAAGCCCTAATAAACCGATGTAAAGATGTCCTTCAAGTAGCTATTTTTCCCGTCTAAAAAATAAAGAGGGGAGAAGTGGATTTCCATTGTTTTGATCCGCTACCATTTCAATGCTGTTTCACCATTTTTTTTTTCCGACCTCAACGGCAACATTAGATTGTAATCCGCAAGAAAACAGGAACGGCGTTTGATGTAACATTAAATCCCATTTGAAAGTGTTAGTCGCCCAGTTCTGTCCGACTCTTTGGGATTGCATGGACTTACGCCTGTCAGGCTCCTCTGTCCGTGGGATTTTACAGGCAAGAACACAGGAGTGGGCTGCCATTTTCTTCTCCAGAGGATCTTCCTGACCCAGGAATCGAACCTGTGTTTCCTGTGTTGCAGACGGATTCTTTACCTTCTGAACATGTACCCAATAAGGGTAGACAAAGCAGGACCCTTTGCCCTTTCTTCCAGGCCCTGTACCCTTGAAAGGGAGAGACTAGAGATTTTCATAAGATCCAGAGTGAGTATTCCAAATATTTACAGTGTGTTTGAAAACAGGTTCTCCCCCACCCCAACCCCTAGCATCATTTTCCACCAACTTCACACACTTACTGATGTGAGGATGAGACTGATGATTGTGTAAGTGACAAAATGTAGCACCTGTGCAGTATGTCATCATTTTAGATTTCCTCACAAATCCCTATATTTTGCTCTCTTTTATTCATTCTCTCATCCATGCATTCCTTCTAACACAATTTGATTGAGTAAACATCTGCACAGCAACTAAGTTCCAAACACAAGAAGAGACATAGATCAACTCAATCCCTGACCTTGAACTCATGGTCTGAAAAGGGAGACAGACAAGCAAACAAAAACATTATGATGTGAAATATGCTATATTAGGTGTGTGCCTGGTACAGACATCCTCTATTATGTACAAAGTACTATGCTAAGGCACAACGCAACTGTGAATAAGACACAGTCTTTGCCCTCAACAAGGTTAAGATGAATAGCTGCGATAGGGGATAGACTATAGCAAGTGCCTTTACAGTGGAAAGGAAGTGCAAGGAGAGTTCAGGAGAAGACATCAGTGACCCCAGTTAGTTTCAGGTCCCAGGTCTGGTAACTAGTTCCAGTTAGTCTGACTGATAGATGCAGCCTGTTACTTCAAAGGCTACAGAAAGGAGTCAGATGGTGATAACTTGCTCTTAACAATGCCTGAGGATGGAACATCGGATCTCTTCATCTCTTACTGATTCACCAGCACACTCCCACCCAATACTCTTTCTTTTCCTTTCACTTTTTCTTCAGGCTCTAGGTCTGGTTTTTTGTGCCTGATTCTCAGCAAAGTTTTTAACTTCCTGACTTATTTAGTGTAGGGCCATCTGAGCTACAGTACTTTATCTTGTACCCCCATCCTCTCTGGCTTCCTTCAAGATGTAGAGAGAGAATCGTGCTTCCTTCTTTTTAAAGTTAAAGCTGTAGGTTTAATCACATTGTTTCTGTACTCTGGAGGAACTGATTCCCTACTTATTTTCTGCTTCAGCAGCATCAATTGCCCTGCTCTCATTTACCTTCACTGCCACACTCTACCTTCACTGGTAGACTGTGTTATTTCCCTCAAATTGCTCTCCCATCACTCATTCAGCAAGCATTTGCAGATATTTTCTATATGCCAGGTATTATGCCAGACATTGCATGTTTGAAAAGGAATAAGATACAGCTCCTGCCTTCAAGGAATTCTCAATCTAATGAGAAAGACAGAATTTCTTTCTGTCTGTAGGTGAAATGCTACAATAGAATTACATACCGCCAAGATTTATGGACTCTGTCCAGTGGAGCAGGAAATACATCCCTGCAGAGTAAATGTTTTGAGTTGAGTCTTAAAAGACAGGTCCTGGTCTAGAAAAATCTGGATCCCATCTTCATGACTTTTCTGTCTTCATTCTTTACATCTTTGTTACATTTGACTCTTTAGGCCATTTACTTGTTCTGAAATGTTCACCTTCCTTGTCTTGTAGCAAGGACTCTGACTCTGGCTTTCTGGCTGTTATTTCAGTCTCTTTTGTAGGTTTCCCTTCTTCTCTTTTTAAATGCAGGCTTCTGCCTAGACAGAATGCTATACCCTCCCCTGGTCTACTGTACTATAAGCCCGTGTGTGTGCTAAGTTGCTTCAGTCATGTCCAGCTCTTTGCAACCCTGTGGACTGCAGCCCACCAGCCTTCTCTGTTCCATGAGATTCTCCAGGCAGGAATACTGGACTGGGTTGCCATTTCATTCTGCAGGGGCTCTTCCCAACCCAGGGACTGAACCTGCATCTTTTATGTCTCCTGTACTGGCAGGCAGATTCTTTACCAAAGTGCCACCTGGGTTGAACCCAGGTCTCCCACATTGCAGGCAGATTCTTTACCAGCTGAGCTACAAGGGAAGCCCAAGAATACTGGCGTGGGTAGCCTATCCCTTCTCCAGTGAATCTTCCCAACCCAGGAATTGAACTGGGGTCTCATGCATTGCAGGCAGATTCTTTACCATCTGAGCTATCAGGGAAGCCCTGTATCAGCCCAGCCAGTCTTAAATTTTGGAGGTGAGAATTACCTAAGGAGTTTGTTAAAAACGCAGAATTTTTGACACCCCTCCTCTGAGGATTCTGAAGGTTTGGGTCCAGGAATCTGTGTTCTTAAACTGGCCAGATAGTCTGATGTGGATATGCTGGGGATCACACATTAAGAAACTTCCCTGCGTTCTTTTTTTGTAGAACAGATACAATCTCTTGACTTTCACTAACTTGTAAACAACCATTTAGCAACTGTGCTTGCTCTGCTTAGATCAGCCCTGTCCTTGAGCTTAAATCACTAAGTCCAATATAAGCAAATTCATCCTCTCCAGCAACTACAAAGTACTTTTTCTTCCATCTTCAGTGTTTTTGTGTAAGATACCACTAGCATTTCTGCTCCTGCCTAAACCAAAGGCTAAATTTGCCTAGTGCCATGACCTCCCTTCTAGCTGTAATCAACACCAGTGGATTATGCATTCATTCATTAAGTACCTATTGATTACCTACTACATTGTTAGATAAATATGGACATGGTCCATTTGGGTCGAGTGGGGGAGACAGACAGTAATCAATTAATCACATAAACCAGTGTAAAATTATAATTATGACAAATTTTGCACAACTTGTTCAAAAAAACAAATGTCCCTTATATGAAACTGAAGTCTATTTGCATTTTGTATATTGGATACATATTTTTTTATTCTTTATTTTTAAAGTGGATGGATTAAGCATTTGAAATGTTTCTGTGAAAAAAATACAATGCTATGTATTTGTATGAGATGCTGCATGAGAGTCAGAAGACCTGAGTTTGAATTCCTGGCCTGCCACTAATTAGCAGAGTTGCCTCAGGTTATTCATTTGGCTTTGTTTACACATCATTTAGATGAGATTACTGTTACTTGAAAAATTGGTTGCAGGTTACTTGCAAGATTGCTGTTACTTGCAAGGACAGATATGAGGTACAGGAATGTTCTTGCCCAATAAATATGAAGGACAATTTTGTATCCCTGAACTGCTGTATCGTCTGCTTGATCTACCTGCTAATGTAGGCTCCCAGCATTTGGCCGCTATACTTTTCTACTTAGTTTTTGTTGTTTTCAACTTCCACTTAGTCTGTTGATGAGTCTTTATAATATTGTTAACTCTCTCCACCCTATGGAGCTATTCTGGTACCTAAGTGAGGAGATGGGGGCCTTGAGGGAATTTGTATAGATCTCTTTCCCTAGTTTAGCAATTTGAAGCTGAATGTGGAGAATGGGCAATGGAAAAGAGAGTAGAAAATGGAGAATGGGAAAGAGACTGTAATGAAGAATGGGAAGAAGGGAAATTGGAATGGGATGACATCATCTCAAGAGTTTGTTAATAATACAGCAGCCCAAGCCCTTACCCCAATAATTCTGGCATAGATATGAAATGAGGCCCAGCAACTATATTTTTAGCAAGCTCTCCAGGTAAAAAACTGTGATAGATAGAAAAGTTTGAGAACAACTGACCTATAGCCATCAAGTTGAAAGCAAGAAAAAAAAAAAATCACTTGGGCAATTCATCAGTTTCACCTGACTGCCTAAGAGATTTCATTCTGATAAATATCATTCTTAGACATAGATGTTAGTGAGGACACGTGCTTATAACTGGCTTTGCCATTGGGTCCCAGGTGATCTTGAACATCGTGGTTCTGTGGCCGGCCCTATTTTGGCTGTTGGCTAAATAGCATGATCAGACAAGTCTACACTAATCTCACATATTATAATAATGTTTTAAAACAAGAAGATTGCATATGAATAAGATTTGTGGGGAGCTAATATTCACAATGAGATATAGTCTGAGCCAGGAGACAAAAAACAAATGGTCTGGACAAAAATCCTGGTTTCAGGTTAACTTTTCAGTGCCTTAGTTTCTTCATCTGTACACTGAAGATGATGGAAGTGCCTGTCTCAAAGATTTTTTTTTAGGATGGCTGGAGATAATCCACATATAGCATCTGGCACAGTTCCTGGCCCACAGAACTCAATAAACATTAGAGCTAGCTTTATGGGCAGCAGTATGGAGTATTTCACTTAATGAGCAGCTGTAGTTGTCTTCAGTTTTTCTGATAAGTGAAATGGAGAGACAAAAGTCTTTTGTTTCTTTCTTTCTGCTGTGTTTGCTTCCTACAACTCCTTTGACAGCTTTCTTGGACTTGCTAGGACCTAGCAGCCTTCAAACTCTGGTTCAGTTGTCAGCCCTTAGCTTCCCGAAGCTTTAATTAGCCTTCCACTGAGTTAAGCTCCCATCTTCTGTTTCCACAGCATCCTGGCCAGACCTTGATCTCGTCATTTTCCACCTTGTATTGGAGTTATTCGTACTTCTGTCTCTCCCACTAGACAGTGAGCTCTTCGGGAGAACAGGCCATGTCTTATTCATTTTTCTACCCTTTGCACCTAGCACAGTGCTTGCCCCATAAATGTTTACTGAACTTTCTCAGAGGAACATGCTAGGGAGCCAATGGTTACTACTTTTGGAAGAGTTTTTCCTGTCTGAGACTGCTGTCTTTATTATTTTGTTTATTTGGCTGCACTGGGTCTTAGTTGGGGCGTGCAGATCTTTAGTTGTGACACGTGGGATCTAGCTCCCTGACCAGGGATTGAACCCAGGCCCCCTGCATTGGGCGTGCAGTTTTAGCCGCTGGACCACCAGAGAAGTCTCTGTGACTGCTATCTTGTACTCTGGGCCTTGGCTCCTACACCCTTCTGTTGTGCTGAGAATCATTCAATGCAATTTAGCAATTAATTATATACTGTAAACACTATAGTATTTTAATTGCTTCATATGTTAATCTACTGCTTATTTCCTCTTCCCTCAGGCATTAAGAGAAGACAGGAAGTGGATAATCTAGCTGGAAGCCACACCCAGTTGTCAGTCAGGCCTGCTTATTGAATGCCCAGGATACCTCGAATGATACTATCAATCACCAGAGGTGAATGCAAATGAAAAAGTAGCATAATTTACCACAAGTGCCTAGAACACTTAGGCACTCAGTATTTGTTAAATGAATGAGCAATTTTGTGAAAAACAGCAGTGTACTTGATTAGACTAGAAATCAGGAGCCCTGGTTTCCAAACTTCATTTTGAACTTGAAAAGTCACTTCATCTTCCTGGGACAACTTTTCTTGTTCTAAAAAAATATGAAATCAGACTAGATTATCTTTAAGATCTCTTCTAGTTTTAATATGCAGTTCTGCCCAATAGTTAGGCTCCTCAAGGGTAAACCGGGTAGATATTACCTCTTATCTTCTCCATAGCACCTAGCACTGTGGTGAGCACACAGGAGGACTTGAGAAATAGTCAAAGTCAGAAACTTCACCAAGATATATTTTTTTACCAAGATATTTTTTTAAAAAGCACAACCGATGGACTCCAAGTATGCCATGAAACATGCCTCATCTCTAAAAATGGGACCTCATAAAAGTAGGAGAAAACCTGGAAACCTGAATTGTTGCATTGCAAAATCATTAAAATATTTAGGATTTGAAATCCTAACTTAGGCTCCAGTTGACAATCCAGTGATTTCCTTTCCTTAATCCTAGTGAAAACTTGAGTGCATGTGGGGTACAATTACAACTTGATCTTAGACTCTGTTCTCTCTCTTACTTGGTAATCATCCACCCCCACCACTTTATTTACCACCCACTGGGATTGACAGCACACTCAATTTAGCTCTCTAGCCAAAACATCTCTCCTCTGAATTCTAGGGCCATATATCCAACTGCCTATTTGAAATTGCCTAGTCACCTCAAAAGCGTCTCAGATTCAGTATGTCTGAAAGAGAACTCGTTATCTTCTCCCTATAACCTTGGTACTGGTCCACTGTTTGCTAACTCACTGACTGGTACCTCTGTCCACCAGTTCTGCAGGCCAGAGATCAAGAAGTCATCCTTGACACCTCCCTCTATTTCACTCCCCACACTCACCTCTAGTCTATCAATAATCATGGTAATTTTGACTCCTAATGATCTCTAAAATCAGCCTAGTCTTTGTTATCCCTACTGCCTCTACCATTTCCAACGTGGACCACTCCACCAGTTACTGACTTGGCTATCTGATTTAATTTTCTCTCTTCCAACTTATCTCCAACACTCCGGCAAGTGTCATTAATTCATTTATTCACCAAAAAATATTTATTAAAAAAAGAAAAAGATGAAGCAACTGACAAACAACTAATCTCAAAAATATACAAGCAACTCCTGCAGCTCAATTCCAGAAAAATAAACGACCCAATAAAAAAATGGGCCAAAGAACTAAATAGACATTTCTCCAAAGAAGACATACGGATGGCTAACAAACACATGAAAAGATGCTCAACATCACTCATTATTAGAGAAATGCAAATCAAAACCACAATGAGGTACCACTTCACACCAGTCAGAATGTCTGCGATCCAAAAATCTGCAAGCAATAAATGCTGGAGAGGGTGTGGAGAGAAGGGAACCCTCCTACACTGTTGGTGGGAATGCAAACTAGTACAGCCACTATGGAGAACAGTGTGGAGATTCCTTAAAAAATTGCAAATAGAAATGCCTTATGACCCAGCAATCCCACTGTTGGGCATACACACAGAGGAAACCAGAATTGAAAGAAACACATGTACCCCAATGTTCATCGCAGCACTGTTTATAATAGCCAGGACATGGAAACAACCTAGATGTCCATCAGCAGATGAATGGATAAGAAAGCTGTGGTACATATACACAATGGAGTATTACTCAGCCATTAAAAAGAATACATTTGAATCAGTTCTGATGAGATGGATGAAACTGGAGCCGATTATACAGAGTGAAGTGAGCCAGAAAGAAAAACACCAATACAATATACTAACACATATATATGGAATTTAGGAAGATGGCAATGATGACCCTGTATGCAGGACAGCAAAAAAGACACAGATGTGTATAGCGGACTTTTGGACTCAGAGGGAGAGGGAGAGGGTGTGATGATTTGGGAGAATGGCATTGAAACATGTATAATAACATGTAAGAATCGAAATGCCAGTCTATGTCTGATGCAGGATATGACACGCTTGGGGCTGACGCGCGGGGATGACCCAGAGAGATGTTGTGGGGAGGGGGGTGGGAGGGGGGTTCATGTTTGGGAACGCATGTACACCTGTGGTGGATTCATGTCAATCTATGCCAAAACCAATACAGAATTGTAAAGTGAAAATTGAAAATAAATAAATAAAAAAAAAAGAAAAAGAAAAAGAAAAAAAATATTTATTGAGTACCTACAAAAGATGTGCCAAGCACTCAGGATATAGCAGTGTACAAAACAAGCAAAAATCCCTATTTTCATGGAGTCTGCATTTTAGCAAAAGAGACACACACTAAAAATAATAGGTAGGGACTTCCCTGGCAGTCCCGTGGTTGAGACTTCGCCTTCCAGTGCAGGGGTTACAGGTTTGATCCCTGGTCAGGGAATGAAGATCCCACATGCCTCGTGGCCAAAAAAGCCAAAATATAAAACAGAAACAACATTGTAACAATTCAATAAAAGATTTTTAAAAATAAAAATAATATGGAGAATACATAGTATGGGGAATTTACTTCCAGCATGATGAATTAAGAAAGTTAATAACTCTTCTCCACCCAAAGCAACTATGAAGCTTTACAAAACTATCAAAAACAGCCCTTTCAGTGCTCTGGAAAGCTGCCAAAGACATAACAGGGTGACCAATTATCCTGGTCTTCTTCGTTCTGTCCCAGTTTCAGCACTGAAAGTCCTGCATCCCAGGAAACTCTTTTCCAGTATGCAAAATCAGTTTTCAGCAATGGCTGCCCAGGTTTGAGGGAAAGGTACCAAACTCATACTATGGCTCCAAATACAGGGGCTGAAAGCAACGCTATTTTCAGTGTCCAATGAATATGGTATCAATTATCTACCCTAGTCACTGTTGCTGTTTTTAATCCTGACCACACTGATATTGGCAACCATGATTCACTGTTCACAATATCCCATCATTCATTGTTGTAATAGTCAGAGAGATGCAACTTTAAGTTTGCAGCTTATATACATTATAGTCATGATTTGTAACATTCTGTCTTTGACTTTGCCTGTGGATTAACTGTTGTGATTTGGAGGAGATAGTGGCACTGTAATTTTTTTTTTAATTATTTTTTGTTGGGGTATAGACAATATTGCGATAGTCTCAAGTGAACAGTGAAGGGACTCAGCCATACATATACATGTATCCATTCTCCCCAAAATGGGCTTACCTCATAGCTCAGTTGGTAAAGAATCCACCTGCAATGCAGGAGACCCCAGTTTGATTCCTGGGTCAGGAAGATCTGCTGGAGAAGGGATAGGCTACCCACTCTAGTATTCTTAGGCTTCCCTGTGGCTCAGCTGGTAAAGAATCTGCCTGCAATGAGGGAGACCTGGGTTCAATCCCTGGGTTGGGAAGATCCTCCGGAGAAGGGAAAGGCTACCCACTCCAGTATTCTGGCCTGGAGAAAGTCACTGAGTTGGACATGACTGAGCGACTTTCACTCACTGTTCTCCCCCCAAATCCCCTCCCATCCAGGCTGCCACATAACATTGAGCAGAGTTCTGTGTGCTATTCAGTAGGTCCTTCTTGGTTATCCATTTTAAAATAGCAGTGTAGTGGTACTTTAATTTTAAACTTTATGAACATTGTGTTCTAAGTGTTCAGATAAAGAAAATGAGAACAATTGCAATACCAACTGCAGCTTGACCCAGGAATTACCAAAAAGGAAAACTAAATAAATGACTATGTTATTTTGATGACAGATGGAAGGACACATACAAATGGATTAGGGAGGTAAACAATGAAACAACATACTGGATAATAAACTGAAAAGAATTTGGAACTGAGCGTGGCAGAGAAGGAAATGTGTAAGCACATATGGAGATTGAATCTCACAGGTGAAGGGTAAGACAGATAAGTGCTTATAAAGCAGTCAAGGCTTTTGGTCTTCCAAAAGGACGCTAATGTTTGGTTGAAACTGGTGGCCACTAATTTACCCTAGGCATATCATAACAAGTATGTGTTATTCTATCATTCCTATCATTGCCCTTTGAATAAAGTTACATTTCCTGGTTCTAAGACAGCAACTAAAATGTCCTGTGGGTGAACAAAAGGGGAAATTTTGGTATAAGATGTTTGGCTCCTAGCAGTCTGGAGTTGATTTTACCAAGGATCTTACCAAGGATCATGCTTTGTACAGTAAATCAAATGATGTGTCAAATCACGGCAACTGAAAAATGTTCCTCCTAGCTTTTAGGTACTTTGATTTGAAAAGGAGGATTTCAAATCATCTTCTTAACTTCTTTGAAGATCATAATGAAGCTCCAAAAAATAATAAGAATAAAAGATTGTTGATATCTATCTTTGATCATTGTTCTGCATATTCAGTAGACAGTGCCAATGTAAATTTTGGAAAGCAGATGGTTTTAGAACTCAAAATAAAATGTCGCCAGTAAAGGGCAGTCAAGTTAAACAGTGCTTCCTCAATTTCTTATGAACTGGAATCCAATTTTGATTTCACAATTTCAAATTTCCTCTGTACTTTTTTTTGCCCTGAGAACAAGGGTTAACTTATGAGTAAAAATTATAGACATTTTAGGCATGGATAAGCCCATACAATGAATTTATAGATACAAAGGACCTGATTGGCAAACAGCTAGTCTAACAAAAGTAGCTTGAAGATACAAAGTGAATGAATGTATATTTTTTGAGAGTTGGAAAATAATTCCTGCAAGTCTAGCAACCTGTTTCCATTTAGTAAAATCTATGTATTCTGTGCTCAACACTTTTGTTGAGATTATTTTAGCTCTTACAGTTAAGTCTTTGATCAATTTTTGGTTAATGTTTGCATATGGTGGGAGGTAGGGTTCCAACTTGACTCTTTTGCATGTGGATATACTGCTATCCCAGCACCATTTGTTGGAAATGCCATTCTTTCTGCATTGAATGGTCTTGGCACCCTTGTTGGAAATCAATTGACCATAAATGTTAGAGTTTATTTCTGGACTCTCAATGCTCTTCCATTGATCAATATGTTTATTCTTTTGTTAATACCTCACTGTCTTGATTATTAGAGCTTTGGAGAAAGTTTTGAAATTAGGAAATGTGAATCCTCCAACTTCGTTCTTCTTTTGCAAGGTTGTTTTGGCTATTCTGGGTCCTTTGACTTTACAGATGAATTTTAGGATCAGCTTATCAAATTCTGCAACAAAGCCAGCTATATTCTTAATAAAAGATTGCGTTAAATCTGTAAATCAATTTGGGAGGTATTTCTATCTTTGCAATATTTAAGTCTTCTGATCTGTGAACATGGGGCCATTTTTAATATTTTAGGTTTTTTAATTTCTTTTTTAATCCAATTTATTTTATTTATTTTTTTACCATTTTTAAAATTTTAATTGGAGGCTAATTACAATATTGTGGTCGTTTTTGCCATACATTCACATGAATCAGCCATGGCTGTACATGTGTTCCCCATCCTGAACCCCCCTCCCACTTCCCTCCCCATCCCATCCCTCAGGGTCATCCCAGCGCACCGGCCCTGAGCACCCTGTCTCATACATTGAATCACAGTTTTCGGTGTACAAGTCAGCACATCTTTTGTTAAATTTATTCCTAGGTATTTTATTCTTTTTGATGCCATTGTGGATGGAATCATTTTATTTTTTTAATTGAAGTAGAGTTGATTTACAGTGTTGTGTTAATTTCAACTGTACAGCAAAGTGGTTCCATTATGCATATATATACATTCTTTTTTATATTATTTTCCATTATGGTTTATCACAAGATATTGAATATAGTTCCCTTGCTATACAGTAGGACCTTGTTTTTATCCATTCTATATATAATATTTTGCATCCTATGGAATTGTTTTCTTAATTTCACTTTCTATTTGATCATTATTAGTATATAGAAATACATGTAATTTTTGTATTTTGGTTCTATGTCCATGACTTTGCTGAAATCATATATTATTTCTAGTAGGTTTTTAATGTGTTTGTTAGAATATGCTATATATAAGATCAGTTCAGTTCAGTTCAGTCACTCAGTCATGTCCAACTCTTTGTGACCCCATGGACTACAGCACACCAGGCCTCCCTGTCCATCACCACTCCCAGAATTTACTCAAACTCATGTCCAAATGAGTAGGTGATATCATCCAACCATGTCATCTTCTGTCGTCTCTTTCTCCTCCTGCCTTCAATCTTTCCCAGAATCAGGGTTTTTTCAAATGAGTGAGTTCTTTGCATCAGATGGTCAAAGTATTGGAGTTTCAGCTTCAACATCAGTCCTTTCAATGGATATTCAGTACTGATTTCCTTTAGCATGGGCTGGTTGGATCTCCTTGCAGTCCGAGGGACTCACAAGAGTCTTCTCCAACATCACAATTCAAAAGCATCAATTCTTCAGCACTCAGCTTTCTTTACAGTCCAGCTCTGACATCCATACATGACTACTGGAAAACCATAGCTTTGACTAGACAGACCTTTGATGGCAAAGTAATGTCTCTGCTTCTTAACATGCTATCTAGGTTGGTCATAACTTTTCTTCCAAGGAGTAAGTGTCTTTTAATTTCATGGCTGCAGTCACCATCTGAAGTAATTTTGGAGCCCCCCAAAATAAAGTCTGACACTGTTTCCACTGTTTCCCCGTCTATTTCCCATGAAGTGATGGGACCAGATGCCATGATCTTTGTTTTCTGAATGCTGAGCTTTAAGCCAACTTTTTCACTCTCCTCTTTCACTTTCATCAAGAGGTTCTTTAGTTCATCTTTGCTTTCTGCCATAAGGGTGGTGTCATCTGCATATCTGAGGTTATTGATATTTCTCCTGGAAATCTTGATTCCAGCTTGTGCTTCATCCAACCCAGCGATTCTCATGATGTACTCTGCATATAAGTTGAATCAGCAGGGTGACAACATACAGCCTTGACGTACTCCTTTTCCTATTTGAAACCAGTCTGTTGTTCCATATCCAGTTACTTTACTGTTGCTTCCTGACCTGCATACAGGTTTCTCAAGGGGCAGGTCAGGTGGTCTGGTATTCCCATCTCTTGAAGAATTGCCCACAGTTTGTTGTGATCCACACATTCAAAGGCTTTGGCATGGTCAAAGTAGAAGTAGATGTTTTCCTGGAACTCTCTTGCTTTTTCCATGATCCAGCGGATGTTTGCAATTTGATCTCTGGTTCCTGTGCCTTTTCTAAAACCAGCTTGAACATCTGGAAGTTCATGATTCATGTATTGCTAAAGCCTGGCTTGGAGAATTTCAGGCATTACTTTACTAGTGTGTGAGATGAGCATTCTTTGACATTGCCTTTCTTTGGGATTTTCCAGTCCTGTGGCCACTTCTGCATTTTCCAAATTTGCTCGCATATTGAGTGCAGCACTTTCACAAAATTTTCTTTTAGGATTTGAAATAGCTCAACTGAAATTCCATCACCTCCTCTAGCTTTGTTCATAGTGATGCTTCCTAAGGCCCACTTGACTTCACATTCCAGGATATCTGGCTCTAGGTGAGTGATCACACCATCGTGATTATCTGGGTCATGAAGATCTTTTTGGTATAGTTTTTCTGTGTATTCTTGCCACCTTTTCTTAATATCTTCTGCTTCCATTAGGTCCATATCATTTCTGTCCTTTTTCGAGCCCATCTTTGCATGAAATGTTCCCTTGGTAACTCTAATTTTCTTGAAGAGATCTCTAGTCTTTCCCATTCTGTTCTTTCCCTCTATTTCTTTGCATTGATGGCTGAGGAAGGCTTTCTTATCTCTCCTTGCTATTCTTTGGAACTCTGCATTCAAATGGGTATATGTTTCTTTTTCTCCTTTGCTTTTCGCATCTCTTTTCAAAGCTCTTTGTGAGGCCTCCTATGACAGCCATTTTGCTTTTTTGCCTGTCTTTTTCTTGGGGATGGTCTTGCTCCCTGTCTCCTGTACAATGTCACGAACCTCTGTCCATAGTTCATCAGGCACTCTATCAGATCTTGTCCCTTAAATCTATTTCTCACTTCCACTGTATAATCATAAGGGATTTGATTTTGGTCATACCTGAATGGTCTAGCAGTTTTCCCGACTTTCTTCAATTTATCTGTGAATTTGGCAATAAGAAATTCATGATCTGAGCCACAGCCAGCTCCCGGTCTTGTTTTTGCTGACTATATAGAGCTTCTCCAAGTTTGGCTACAAAGAATATAATCAATCTGATTTCAGTGTTGATCATCTGGTGATGTCCATGTGTAGAGTCTCCTCTTGTGTTGTTGGAAGAGGGTGTTTGCTATGACCATTGCATTCTCTTGGCAAAATTCTATTAGCATTTGCCCTGCTTCATTCTGTACTCCAAGGCCAAATTTGCCTGTTACTCTAGGTGTTTCTTGACTTCCTACTTTTGCACTCCAGTGCCCTATAATGAAAAGGATATCTTTTTTGGGTGTTAGTTCTAAAAGGTCTTGGAGGTCTTCATAGAACTGTTCAACTTCAGCTTATTCAGCATTACTGGTCAGGGCATAGACTTGGATTACTGTGATATTGAATGGTTTGCCTTGGAAACGAATAGAGATCATTCTGTCATTTTTGATATTGCATCCAAGTACTGCATTTTGGACTCTTTTGTTGACTATGATGGCTTGTCCATTTCTTCTAAGGAATTCTTGCCCATAGTAGTAGATATAATGGTCATCTGAGTTAAATTCACCCATTCCAGTCCATTTTAGTTCACTGATTCCTAATATGTCAATGGTCACTCTTGCCATCTCCTGTTTGTCCACTTCCATTTTGCCTTGATTCATGGACCTAACATTCCAGTTTCCTATGCAATATTGCTCTTCACAGCATCAGACCTTGCTTCCATCACCAGTCACATCCACAACTGAGTGTTGTTTTTGCTGTGGCTCCGTCTCTTCATTCTTTCTGGAGTTACTTCTCCACTATTCTCCAGTAGCATATTGGGCACCTACTGACCTGGGGAGTTCATCTTTCAGTGACCTATATTTCTGCCTTTTCATGCTGTTCATGGGGTTCTCAAGGCAAGAATATTGAAGTGGTTTGCCATTCCCTTAATAAGATCAAATTATCTGCAAATAGAGATAATATTTTTACTTTTTCATTTCCTATCTGGATGCCTAGTTTCCTTGCTAAGGCCTAGTTAGAACCACCAGTACAATATTGAATAGAAGAGATGTTGTTTATGGATGAAAACTTGCAACTAGTAGGTAAATAAATCCTAGAAATCTAATATACAATATAGTGAATATAGACAACAATATTGTATTATGATCATCAAACTTGCAAAGAGACTAGATCTTAATTATTCCCACCACAAAAAAAGAAATGATAATTATGTGATGTAATAGAGGTGTTAACTGTCCCTACAATAACAATAATATTACTATGTATATATGTATAACACAGTATTATATGTCAAATATATGTCTTTTAAAAATATTTATTTATTTAGCTTAGTTGTGGTACATAGTATCCAGTTCCTTGACCAAGGATCAATCCTGGGCCCACTGCATTGGGAGTGTAGAGTCTTAGCCACTGGACCACGAGGGGAGTCCCTACGGCAAATATATTTCAATAAAAAATGTTGAAACATGTGGTTGACTACTATTGACTTGAGCAGACATCCATGTTTCATTCCTGATCTTAGGGAAAAACTTTTAATCTTTCATCATTAAGTATGATGTTAATTGTGGATTTTTCAAAGATATTCTTCATCAGGTCAAGAAAGTTTCCTTCAATTCTTAGTTTATTGAGCCCTTTTATCAGTAAGGGATGGCAAATTTCATCAAATAATCTTTCTGCATCTATTGAGACAATTATGTTAGCTTTGTCCTTTATTCTATTTATATGGTATGTTATTAATACATTAATTGACTTGTGGATATTAAAACAGCTTTGGAATCCTGGGATGAATCCCACTTGGTCATGGTGTGTAATTCTTTTTATATGTTGTGGGATTCAATTTGCCAGTATTTGATTGAGGATTTTTGTTTCTGTTTTCATAAGAGATACTGGTCTTTAGCTTTCTTTATTTGTTGTATTTTTGTCTGATTTTGGTGTCAGAGTAATACTGGCCTCATAAAATGAGTTAAGAAGTATTCGCTCCTCTTTTATTTTTTGGAAGAGTTTGTGGGAAAGTGCTATTAATTCTTCTTTAAATATTTGGTAGAATTCACCAGTGAAGTTTTGTGTGGGGGTAGTTTTTTTTTAAATTAATTTATTTTTATTGAAGGATAATTGCTTTACAGAATTTTGCTGTTTTCTGTCAAACCTCAACATGAATCAGCCATCAGTTGTTCAGTTCAGTCGCTCAGTCATGTCCAACTCTTTGTGACCCCATGAATTGCAGCATGCTAGGCTTTCCTGTCCATCAGCAACTCCCAGAGTTCACTCAAACTCATGTCCATCGAGTCGGTGATGCCATCCAGTCATCTCATCCTCTGTTGTCCCCTTCTCCTCCTGCTCCCAATCCGTCCCAGCATCAGAGTCTTTTCCAATGAGTTAACTCTTTGCATGAGGTGGCCAAAGTACTGGAGTTTCAGCTTTAGCATCATTCCTTCCAAAGAACACCCAGGACTGATCTCCTTTAGAATGGACTGCCATAGGTATACATATATCCCCTTCCTTTTGAAACTCCCTCCCATCTCCCTCCCCATCCCACACCTCTAGGTTGATACAGAGCACCTGTTTGAGTTTCCTGAGCCATACAGCGAATTCCCATTGGCTATCTATTAAAAAGACTAATTCAGTCTCTTTGCTTATTTTAGTTCTATTCATAATTTTCTGTTTACTATTCTGTCCAGTACAGTAGGTTGTGTCTTTCTAGTAATTTTTTCATTTTATGTAAGTTATCTAATTTGTTGGCATATAGTTGTCCAGGTGGTGCTAGTGGTAAAGAACCCACCTGCCAATGCAGGAGATAATGAGAGACATGGGTTCAATCTGTGGTTCAGGAAGATTTCCTGGAGTAGGAAATGGCAAGCCACCCCAGTACTCTTGCCTGGAGAATCCCATGGACAGAGGAGTCTGGCAGATTACAATCCATAAAGTCACAAAGAGTTGGAGATGACTGAAGTGACTTAGCACACAATTGTTCATAGTATATGCTTATAATCCTTTTTATTTCTGTAAGGTTGGTAGTAATGTCCTCTATTTTATTCTTGTTTTTAGTAAATTTTTTCTTGGATAGTCTAGTTAAATGTTTTTCAATTTCCTTGAACTTTTCAAAGAGCCAACTTTTGGTTACATTAATTTTTTCCTGTTTTTTTCCTATTCTCTATTAATTGCCACTCTATTTATTATACCCTTCTAATTGCTTTGGGTTTCAAGTTTAGTTTTTTGTTTGTTTTTTAGTTTCTTAAGGGGGAAGTTAGGCTATTAATTTGAATCTTTCTTCTTTTTTATTGTAGGTGGTTTACAGCTATACATTTCTCTGTAAACAATACTGTAGCTGCATCACGTAAATTTTGTATGTTGTGTCTACATTTTCATTTATCTCAAAGTATTCTGTAATCACTCTTGTGATTTCTTTGGCCCATTGTTCATTTAGGAATATGTTGTTTGATTTCCACATATTTGACTTCTATTTCCCATGTGCACACCATTGCAACATTATTTATAATAGCCAAGATATAGAACAATCTAAGTGCCCATCAATGGATGAATGGATAAAGAAGATATATACAATGAAACATTACTCAGCCATAAAAAATCTTGCCGTTTGTGACAACATGAATGGATTTAGATGATATTATGCTACACGAAATAAGTCAGAGAAAGACAAATACTGTATGATTTCATTTATATGTGCAATCTAAAACAAAACAAATAAACAAACATAGCAAAACAGAAATAGAAGTATAGAGAATAAACAGGTGGCTGCCAGAGGGGAGCAGGTGGGTAGAGGACAGAAATAGGTAAGGGAGACTAAGAGGTACAAACTTCCAGTTATAAAATAAATGAGTCACAAGGATGAAATGTATAGTATGGAGAATATAGTCAATAATAATGTAATATCTTCATATGGTGACAGATGGTAACTAGACTTACCATGGTGATTATTTTGAAATCTTAGAAATATCACATCACTATGTTGTATATCACTATCTTGCGAACCCCATGAACAGTATGAAAAGGCAAAGTGATAGCATACTGAAAGAGGAACTCCCCAGGTCGGTAGGTGCCCAATATGTACTGGAGATCAGTGGAGAAATAACTCCAGAAAGAATGAAGGGATGGAGCCAAAGCAAAAACAATACCAGTTGTGGATGTGACTGGTGATAGAAGCAAGATCCGATGCTGTAAAGAGCAATATTGCATAGGAACCTGGATGTTAGGTCCATAAATCAAGGCAAATTGGAAGTAAGCAAACAGGAAATGGCAAGAGTGAACATCGAAATTCTAAGAATCAGAGAACTAAAATGGACTGGAATGGGTGAATTTAACTCAGATGACCATGATATCTACTACTGTGGGCAGGAATCCCTCAGAAGAAATGGACAAGCCATCATAGTCAACAAAAGAGTCCGAAATGCAGTACTTGGATGCAATCTCAAAAATGACAGAATGATCTCTGTTCGTCTCCAAGGCAAACCATTCAATATCACAGTAATCTAAGTCTATGCCCCAACCAGTAACGCTGAAGAAGCTGAAGTTGAACAGTTCTATGAAGACCTCCAAGACCTTTTAGAACTAACACCCCAAAAAGATTTCCTTTTCATTATAGGGCACTGGAATGCAAAAGTAGGAAGTCAAGAAACACCTGGCTGCTGCTGCTGCTGCTGCTGCTAAGTCACTTCAGTCATGTCCGACTCTGTGTGACCCCATAGACGGCAGCCCACCAGGCTCCTCCGTCCATGGGATTCTCCAGGCAAGAGTACTGGAGTGGGGTGCCATCGCCTTCTCCGAGAAACACCTGGAGTAACAGGCAAATTTGCCTTGGAATACGGAATGAAGCAGGGCAAAGGCTAATAGAGTTTTGTCAAGAGAACACACTCATCATAGCTAACACTCTCTTCCAACAACACAAGAGGAGACTCTACACATGGACATCACCAGATGGTCAACACCAAAATCAGATTGATTATATTCTTTGCAGCCAAACTTGGAGAAGCTCTATACAGTCAGCAAAAACAAGACTGGGAGCTGACTGTGGCTCAGATCATGAACTCCTTATTGCCAAATTCAGACTTAAATTGAAGAAAGTAGTCAAAACCAATAGACCATTCAGGTATAATCTAAATCAAATCCCTTATGATTATACAGTGGAAGTGAGAAATAGATTTAAGGGATTAGATCTGATAGAGTGCCTGATGAATTATGGATGGAGGTTCGTGACATTGTACAGGAGACAGTGATCAAGACCATCCCCATGGAAAAGAAATGCAAAAAAGCAAAATGGCTGTCTGGAGAAGCCTTACAAATAGCTTTGAAAAGAAGAGATGCGAAAAGCAAAGGAGAAAAGGAAAGATATAAGCATCTGAATGCAGAGTTCCAAAGAATAGCAAGGAGAGATAAGAAAGCCTTCCTCAGCCATCAATGCAAATAGAGGAAAGGAACAGAATGGGAAAGACTAGAGATCTCTTCAAGAAAATTAGAGATACCAAGGGAACATTTCATGCAAAGATGGGCTCGATAAAGGACAGAAATGGTCTGGACCTAACAGAAGCAGAAGATATGAGGAAGAGGTGGCAAGAATACACAGAACTGTACAAAAAAGATCTTCACGATCCAGATAATTATGATGGTGTAATCACTCATCTAGAGCCAGGCATCCTGGAATGTGAAGTCAAGTGGGCCTTAGGAAGCATCACTATGAACAAAGCTAGTGAAGGTGATGGAATTCCAGTTGAGCTCTTTCAAATCCTGAAAGATGATGCTGTGAAACTGCTGCACTCAATATGCCAGCAAATTTGGGAAACTCAGCAGTGGCCACAGGACTGGAAATGGTCAGTTTTCATTCCAATCCCAAAGAAAGGCAATGCCAAAGAATGCTCAAACTACTGCACAATTGCACTCATCTCACATGCTAGTAAAGTAATGCTCAAAATTCTCCAAGCCAGGCTTCAGCAATACGTGAACCATGAAATTCCAGATGTTCAAGCTGGTTTTAGAAAAGGCACAGGAACCAGAGATCAAATTGCAAACATCCGCTGGATCATGGAAAAAGCAAGAGAGTTCCAGAAAAACATCTACTTCTGCTTTGACCATGCCAAAGCCTTTGAATGTGTGGATCACAACAAACTGTGGGCAATTCTTCAAGAGATGGGAATACCAGACCACCTGACCTGCCCCTTGAGAAACCTGTATGCAGGTCAGGAAGCAACAGTAAAGTAACTGGATATGGAACAACAGACTGGTTCCAAATAGGAAAAGGAGTACGTCAAGGCTGTATGTTGTCACTCTGCTGATTCAACTTATATGCAGAGTACATCATGAGAATCGCTGGGTTGGATGAAGCACAAGCTGGAATCAAGATTTCCAGGAGAAATATCAATAACCTCAGATATGCAGATGACACCACCCTTATGGCAGAAAGCAAAGATGAACTAAAGAACCTCTTGATGAAAGTGAAAGAGGAGAGTGAAAAAGTTGGCTTAAAGCTCAACATTCAGAAAACAAAGATCATGGCATCTGGTCCCATCACTTCATGGGAAATAGATGGGGAAACAGTGGAAACAGTGTCAGACTTCATTTTGGGGGGATACATTTTGATGTATGGCAAAACCAATACAATATTAAAGTAGTTAACCTCCAATTAAAATAAATAAATTTATATTAAAACAAGACGCTTACTCCTTGGAAGGAAAGTTATGACCAACCTAGATAGCATATTCAAAAGCAGAGACTTTACTTTGCCAACAAAGGTCCATCTAGTCAAGGGTATGGTTTTTCCAGTAGTCATGTATGGATGTGAGAGTTGGACTGTGAAGAAAGCTCAGTGCTGAAGAATTGATGCTTTTGAACTGTGGTGTTGGAGAAGACTCTTGAGAGTCCCTTGGACTGCAAGGATATCCAACCAGTCCATTCTGAAGGAGATCAGCCCTGGGATTTCTTTGGAAGGAATGATGCTAAAGCTGAAACTCTAGTACTTTGGCCACCTCATGCGAAGAGTTGACTCATTGGAAAAGACCCTAATGCTGGGAGGGATTGGGGGCAGGAGGAGAAGGGGACGACAGAGGATGAGATGGCTGGATGGCATCCCTGACTTGATGGACGTGAGTCTGAGTGAACTCCGAGAGTTGGTGATGGACAGGGAGGCCTGGCGTGCTGCGGTTCATGGGGTCGCAAAGAGTCAGACACGACTGAGCAACTGAACTGAACTGAACTGAAATTTTCAAAGTTTTTCAAAATGAAATGAAATGCTTTAAGCATATATCTTTAAATGCACTGTGTGTGTCTCTCTCTCTGTGTTTGCTTTATTCTTTTTTTTCTTAAATGTCTTCTTCTGATCTTAGATTTCACTTGCTCAAAAACATCATCATCTACCATTTCATTATCAAGTTTCCACATCACAACTCATTCACTCACTGAGGAAAGAAACTTTGAATCATCTTGGAATCCTTTCCTTCCTCCGTCTATTTATATTATATCACAGAATAAAGGAAGCAGGCAACAGAAATGCATCAGGAGAGATGCTTAAGTGTTAACTATTATCTTGAAATGTGTAGAATGGGACAATGTAATAAAGCAAATGATGTAAGATGTGAATGTAAATCCACATTATTTCAAATTGTCTTCTTGATAATTAGAAAAACTTTTGCCTGACTTTTTGTTATATCTGCTTAGAGTGTCTCAGTCTTCACCTTAAGATAGAGATTAAGAAGCACTTATTTGGGAATGATGGGAAACCTCTGCTCTTCCATTTTCTTTGCTTGTTTTGTGCTTGCATCATTAGCATTCACTTCAACCAGTGGCTTCTTTACAAAGATCTTCTAAATTATTTTGTCCATTGTATTAGAGTTGGTTTAGCTCAAATTAGATAACATCATGCATAAACATATTTAACCCTCCACAGGTAAACTGCAAGACTAAAGGGCCAAGGAATGTGGGAGAACACCATGAGCAAGTCATTTGCTTTGTGGAACTTCTCTCTGACTCATGAATCCCTCAGGCCTTGTTTGTGACCATCTGATATATGGATCCAGGCAAAGTGCTGATGTCAACTTGTATATTAAACATTAGTGAAGCTGACTTTTAAAATTTTCTCTGGATTAAAAAAACCATCACTATAAGCTCTAATATTTTCTTAATGTACCCAGTGGTGCATCTTGCACCTCACCTCGGTATATACACCCCGTTGGGGATCATTACCATCTACTGTCCAGAAATTTTGACCCATAAGTAACAGAACTTCACTACAGAAAGTCAGGCAAACGACAACGTACATTTTTCTCCTTCCTTCCTGTCTCAACCCTAAAGTTTTCAGTGCAGAAGAGGGAAGAGAGAGCAAAAGAGAAGGAAATCCCCTACTCTGTTCTAGACCCATGTTGGAACTCCTCCTTGCCCTGAGAAAAGAGTTTTGAATGAACTCAAAGACTGAAACTTAGAAATCAGCATAACTGGGGAATTCCCTGGTGGTCCAGTGGCTAAGACTCTGCACTCCCGATACAGGGGAGCTGGGTTCAATCCCTGGTCGAGGAACTAGATCCCACGTGCCACAACTAAGACTCTATGCAGTCAAATAAATAAAAATAAATATTAAAAAAGAAATCAGCATAACTGGATCTTAATTACTAAAGTGAAACTCATGGAAGGGGCTGGAAACTCTTGGGATTGGACCAAGATGTCATTGAAACAAAATGAAAAGAAAAAAGGGAATTTCAACCTAGTAGGATGGTCATCATATTTAAGAAAATCCTAAGGAAATGTCATATTTTGAAACTTCAGAGATATCCAGTTGTGGACAAGTCCAAAAGACAGAGAGTGAAGGAACTACAGAGAAAACTGGGCCAGGCCAATGGAAGGAGGCACGGAAGCAGTATCACTGTGGGGTGTGACACAAGCCTTCCAGATGGATCGTATAGATGGTCTTGCCAAGAGACTTGGCCGGTCTGGCATAAATGAGTGGTGTGGATCACCTAAGATCTCAAGCACAACCTCAAAGGTGAGGACATATTGGTTTGGATCTAGGCTCTGCCATTTTCACTTTAAGCATGTTGCTTAACCTCCTTAAGCCCGAGTTGGCCCAACTGTAAAAAAGGGAATGATTATAGTACTGGTCTTATAGGGTTGCTGTAAGGAGTAAATAAAGGTAAATGGGCACATAGTAAGTGCTCCAATAAATGGTAGGTAGAGTCATCATCGTTATCACCATCACCTTCTTTATCATCAGATGGTTGCTGTTGCTTCTGCTGAAAATGAAACATTTGGTAAATTCTTTACCTGCTCTGCTGAAAATGTTCCATCTTGAAAGAAGTTATTGGCTGCCTTTCACAGAACTCCTATGTTATTACAGGTACTGTGCTAAAAGCATTTCTCACCTAATTGCCACATAACTCCCACAAGATGGATTGTTGCCATTGTTCAGTCGCTAAGTCATGTCAGACTCTTTGTGACCCAATAGACAGCAGCATGGACTGAATTTTACAGATAAGAACTATCACCAAGTTTTAAAGAGCTTAGTTCACCAACTTGCCCAAGTTCACAATGCTTGTTGGAGACAGAGCCCTACTATTTCCACCGAACCACAGTGCCTCCCACTGAGCATGGACCTCGTTCTAGAGAATCTGCTAATAACATGGAAATGTCAACAACAAAGAAAGAAAGGGACTGGGTTGACAGCAAGTTGCAATTGTCAGAAAAAGAACTAAAGGCATACTCATAAATGTACCATGATTTTAGGGAAGTCAACTTCAAAATGTTCCAGGTTGCAAAGTCATTTTTAAGACTTCTTTCGTTTTTCTTTTTCTTTTTTTTTTTAAGGTAATTTGGCTTTTTCTCTTTGGTTGCTTCTAAGACTTTGTCTCTGACTTCTGCAATTTTACTCTGACATCACTATAAGTGTTTTTGTGTGTGTGTACTTAGCCTGTATGTGGTTCCATCTGTGTGTTAATGTCTTTACTTGATTTTGGAAAATGCTCATCCATAATCTCTTCAAACATTACTTCTGCCCCAGTTGTTCTCACTCCTGTCCTTCTGGGACTTAAAGGACATTTATATTAGGCATTTTCAATTTGTCCCACCTGTCTTTTTGTTCTCTCTATTTTTTATTCTTTTTTCTTGCAGCACTACAGTTTAAGTGTTATGTATTTAACTCTCAATTCACTGATCTTGTCTTCTGCCAGGTCTGTTTTGTTGTTAAATGTTTCTAGATAGTTCTTAATTTCAGATATTAGTTTTCTGTTCTATAATTTCCATTTGATTCTTTTTTCCAGCTTTATTGAAATATCACTGACATAAAATATGGTGCAGGTTTAAGGTATACAATGTGATGATTTGACACATGTATATATTACAAAATGTTTACTGTAATTAGGTTAATGCATCAACCTCACACATTTACCGTTTTGTTTTTGCTGTTGTTATGGCAAGAATACTTAAGATTTACTCGTAGCAACTTTCAAGTATACAATACAGTATTGTTAACTACCCTCACCATGCTGTACATTATGTTCTTGGAATTCCTTTATCTCATAACTGGAAATTTGTATCTTTTCATCAATATCTTCCCATTCCTCCACCACCCCAGCCCCGGTAACCAGCAATCTCATCTCTATTTGTATGCCTTTAATATGTATTTATTTTAAAAACTGTTTATTTATTTATTTGGCTGCACCAGGTCTTAGTTGCAGCATGTGGGATCTAGTTCCTTAACCCGGGATCAAACCTGGCCCCCTGCCCTGGAGGTGTGGAATCTTGATCACTGGACGACCAGGGAAGTCCCCCAACTGTCTTTCTCGTTTGACTATAAACTCCATGAGGAAAAGAACCCTGCCCATCATGTTTACCACCATAATCTCAACCCATATGGTACTAAGTTAATGTTTACTAATTGAATGAGTGAGTGGATGAAAACAAGAAGGCAAGGGGACACACATGCAAGGAAAAATACACAAGAGAGTGTCACAGTTAACTGTTATGGATTAGTTAATTAACTAGTTGATTATGAATTAATTAACCAATTAACTTGTCACTGAATTACATTAATTAATTATGTTAATTAGTTTATTAATTATGAGTGAACTATTAACAAGAAGGAACTGAGACTTGCAGTAAATGTTGAAAACGAAGAAAATACACAAAAAACCCAAAGCTAAAACAAACAATAACAAAAAGACCTCTTAGGGAACTTATATTCAGAGAAGGAGAAGGAAGATTAAGAAAGGTATATACCTGACGCTTAGGGCAAATGATTAAATTTGATGGATGACACAGGAAATGAATAACTCCAACTCTCACTGTGTTTATTTCTGCTTTGATTGAGGAGTTGTTGGAGAAAAGAGATGCTCAGCAAGAGTGGAACTAAGGCAAAGGAGCTTAGAGGAATAGATGTGGACATTAGAACTAGACAACAGTGTGATGAATTCTGGCTCTGACATTGGCTTTGTTTAAATCACATAAATAATTCTCACAGCCTCAGTTTTTCCCATATGTAAAATGAGGATATAATTATTGGACAAGGTAAGGATTTGAATAATAAATGTTGTGTGTTTAATGCTTAATACACCATAGAGCTTTCTCCTCAAAGAGAAGGTAGATTCCTTAAAAATTACTTGTTATTAATATAACAGTTAATTCTGGCAAAGATTATCAAAGGAAAACATTCTTCAGTATTTGGATAAAGAAGGGACCAACTGACATGATATGTTTATATATAGGGGAGGAGAAGAGGATCAGTTCAGTTCATTTCAGTCACCCAGTCGTGTCCTACTCAGTGACCCCATGGACTGCAGCATGCCAGGCTTTCCTGTCCATCACAAATTCCTGGAGCTTGCTCAAACTCATGTCCAATTGATTCGGTGATGCCATCCAACCATCTCGTCCTCTGTCATCCCCTTCTCCTCCTGCCTTCAATCTTTCCCAGCATCAGGGATTTTTCCAATGAGTCAGTTCTTCCCATCAGGTGGCCAAAGTATTGGAGCTTCAGTTTCAATATTCAGGAATGATTTCCTTTAGGACTGACTGGTTGGATCTCCTTGCAGTCCAAGGGACTCTCAAGAGTCTTCTCCAACACCACAGTTCAAAAGCATCAATTCTTCGGCGCTCAGCTTTCTTTATGGTCCACTCTCACATCCATATGTGGCTACTGGAAAAGCCATAGCTTTGACTAGATGGACTTTTGTCAGTAAAATAATGTCTCTGCTTTTTAATATGCTGCCTAGGTTGGTCATAGCTTTACTTCCAAGGAGCTAGCATCTTTTAATTTCATGGCTGCAGTCACCATCTGCAGTGATTTTGGAGATGAAGAGGATATATGTACATATTTCTACATAGAGATACAGATAGCAAACTAACTTGATTTCTTTCTTTGATAGAGTAATTTAGACAGGTTGAATTGGATTACCAAATTGATCATAAAATGACATACAGCCTCTCCAGACTTCAGCAAGGCATTTGACAAGGGTTCTTTAAGTGCAAAAATACAGGTGGACAGTTTTTTAAATTATGGTAAAATATTCTGTGATATTGTGATTAATAATAAGAAATATATATTTGGTCTTCATCTCCATCTGTAGCACAGAGCTCCTAAAACCTTTTGTATTTCCTAAGTGATGAGAACCATAAAGGTATCTTTTGTACGTTAATCAATAACCTCAGATGTGCAGCTGACACCACCCTTATGTCAGAAAGTGAAGAGGAACTAAAAAGCCTCTTGATGAAAGTGAGAGAGTGAAAAAGTTGGTTTAAAACTCAACATTCAGAAAACTAAGATCATGACATCCAGTCCCATCACTTCATGGCAAATAGAGGGGAAACATGTGACAGTGTCAGACTTTATTTTCTTTGGGCTCCAAAATCACTGCAGATGGTGACTGCAACCATGAAATTAAAAGACGCTTGCTCCTTGGAAGAAAAGCTATGACCAACCTAGACAGCATATTAAAAAGCAGAGACATTACTTTGCTGACAAACGTCTGTCTAGTCAAAGCTATGGCTTTTCCAGTAGCCACATATGGATATGAGAGTTGGATCATAAAGAAAGCTGAGCGCCGAAGAATTGATGCTTTTGAACTGTGGTGTTGGAGAAGACTCTTGAGAGTCCCTTGGACTGCAAGGAGATCCAACCAGTCAGTCTTGAAGGAAATCAGTCCTGAATATTCATTGGAAGGACTGATGCTGAAGCTGAAGCTCCAGTACTTTGGCCACCTGACGTGAAGAACTGACTCATTAGAAAAGACCATGACGCTGGGAAAGATTGAAGGCAAGAGGAGAAGGGGATGACAGAAGATGAGATGGTTGGATGGCATCACCGACTCAATGGACATGAGTCTGGGAAAGCTCTGGGAGTTGGTGAGGACAGGGAAGCCTGGCATGATGCAGTCCATGGGGTCACAAAGAATCGGACATGACTGAGCAACTGAACTGAAGTGATAAGAGCCAGAAAGGTGTCTTTTGTGTGTTAATGAGTGAATTTGGAACTCATCTAAGGATAGGGATGGGTTGTCAGGGTAACCAATTGGGATTAGAGGGTTGGAATTTTCAGTTCCACTTCTTGATTTCTGGGGAGGGGAGAGGGGCTGGAGGTTGAATAAGTCAGCAACAGCTAATGATTTAGTGATTTAATCAGTCACACATACATAATGAAACTGTCATAAAAATCCAAAAGGATGGGGTTCAGGGAGCTCCCAGGTTGGTGAATCTATAGAGGGCTGGGACAGAGCATGGACGCTCCATGCCCTCACCCCATACCTTGCCCTCTGCATCTCTTCCATCTGCTGCTCCCCAAAGAATCTGCCTGCAATGAAGGAGATCCCAGTTCAATTCCTGGGTCGGGAAGATCCCCGGGGGAAGGGATAGGGTATTCATGGGCTCCAGTATTCATGGACTTCCCTGGTGGCACAGATGGTAAAGAATCCGCCTGCAATGCAGGAAACCTGGGTTTGATTTCTGGGTTGGGAAGATCCCTTGGAGGAGGGCATGGCAATCCACTCCAGTATTCTTGCCTGAAGAATCCCATGGACAGAGGAGCCTGGAGGGCTATAGTCCATGGGGTCACAAAGAGTCAGACATGACTGAGTGACTAAGCATAAGTTGGTGAACCTGTGGAGGGCTAGGACAGAGCATGGACGCTCCATGGCCTCACCCCATAACTTGCCCTCTGCATCTCTTCCATCTGCTGCTCCTGAGGTCTATCCTTTTATAATACACTGGAGATCTAGTAAGTAAAATGTTTCTGAGTTCATTAGCTGCTCTAGCAAATTAATCAGGAGAGTTGTAGGAACCTCTAATCTATAGCTGCTCTGTCAGAAGCGCAGGTGATAACTTGGCTTGTGACTGGTGTCTGAAGTGGGGCTGGGGGTGGGAGCTGGGGGACAGTCTTGCAGAACTTAACCCTTAACCTGTGGAATCTCATGCTATCTCAGGGTAGATAGCATCAAAATTGTGTCGAATTATAGGACAACTTGGAGGCTTCCCAGGTGGCTCAGCAGTAAAGAATCCTCCTGCAATGCAGGAGACATAGGAGACCAGGGTTCAGTCCCTGGGTCGGGAAGTAGGAAATGGCAACCCACTCTAGTATTCTTGCCTAGAAAAAGAAATTATTCCCTGGAGGAGAAAATGGCAATCCACTCCAGTATTCTTATCTGGAAAATTCCATGGACAGAGGAGCCTACCAGGCTGCAGTCTATGGGGTAGCAAAGAGTCAGACATGACTGAAGCGACTGAGCATGGCACGGCAGAGCCTAGGACAGTTTACCGGAACAACTCATCTGCTGGTATCCAAGAATTGTTTGGTTGATATGTGGATAAGTCTCCACTCCACATGTTGGAAATTGTGTCCAGGAATTCAAATTATATACACAACATTAAATTTACCATTTTAACCATTTTAAATGTGTAATCCAGTGGCCTTAACTATATTCACAATGTTGTAAATTCATCACCTCTATCCACTTCCAGAACTTCTTTTTAGCCTCTTAATTAGAAATTCTGTATCTGTTAAATAATCACTCACATTTTCCCCTCCTCTGAGCTCCTGCTAATTTTTTTTCTTTTTCTGTCTTTATGAATTTGACCACTCTAGATACTTCTTATAAGTGGAGTCATAATATTCGTCCTTCTGTGTCTGGCTTATTTCATTCAGCATAATGTTTTTAAGGTTCCATGTTGACAGTATCAGAATTTCATTTCAAGACTAAATTATATTCCATTTCATGTATACGCCATGTTTTGCTTATCCATTTTTCTGTTCATGGACATTCTTATTGTTTCCAACTTTTGTTTATTGTGAACAATGCTGCTGTGAATAAGCTGTTTAAACAATTTGATGAATTAGCGACTGGTTGATATAATTGTACTCAAAAGGTGCTGCTAAGTGATGGCACCCTTGAAGGAAGTTTCTAGTGGTTTGCCACAGGGTTCTTTTCTGCAGCCTTCCTCTGTTCATCAGTCTTTTAAAATATATATAGAGAGAACATAAGACTGGCTCCTTGTGTTGCAGTAAATACAAACTTGGGGAAATGATAACGATATCATATAGAAAAATTAGAACTCAAAGAGATATTGGCAAGTTACAGACACTGAATGAATTAAGAAAGATGAAAGTTTACAGGGGCAAAATATAAGGTTATATATTTGAGTTCAAAAAACCAACTGCATGAGTACAGTTTAGGTATGCTGTCTCTTTGAAAGCATAAGCTTAATGTGTGCCAATAATATAAATTGTTCCCTCCAAACATTCAACTGATGCTAGGCTACATTCAAGAAAATATAATATCTAAAAAGGAGATCATAGCCATACTTACTTTGTGCCACACCTAAGGTATTGGTGTTCAGTTGTGAGCAACACTCTTAAGAATGCAGAATAGTTTGATGTGGGCTTTACTGTCCCAACTGCTCTACCCCACATTCCAGTTTTGTCACTTTTAATTCAATTTGTCACTTTTCATTTATTTTTAGTTTTGTGGCATTGAGCAAGTTACTTAACTTCTGTGTTTCTTCAACTGTTGGATAAAGATAATAATAAGGATATTGTGAAAATTAAATGAAGTAACACATAGTAAGTACTCCATAAATATTAATTTTTAAGATGATGTGGTCAAAACAGAGTATTAATATAGTCAAAGAAAAGGAACCACTTATCTTTTAAACCCACAAATATTTAATAAGCTTCTCCACGGTTATAGGAGGAACACTTGAAGAAACTAGGGATGTTCAGCCTAGAGAAGACATAACATGTAGGGTATGAGACCTGTCTTTAAATCTTTGAAGGACTGTCACATGGAAGAGGCATTAGACCTTTTTTTGAATGGCCTCCTGGAGTAGAACTAAAACCAGTGGGTAGAAGCTACAGAGTTTGGATCAATGTAAGGAAGATGAAATTCTCTGCCTTCTGAGATAATGAGTTAACTGTCATTGCAAATATCCAAGCAGAAGTTAGACAAAGATTTGGCAAGGTACTGTAAAGGAGATTCTAGTATCACATGGGTGATTTGAGTGCATGACATTTAATGTTCATTAATCCTTCCAGACCTGAAGAGTCTATGATGATATGAAAACACTTTTGCTCTTTCTTAACTGTGGGATTGTATAAGGTCTGCACACCTTCCACCTGCTTCCATTTTTTTTGTCAAATCACATTTGGACCTAAACAGAATGACTTGAAGTCAAATGCAGGTCGACCTGGGAAATCTTAGCGGTTTATTTTTCAGCTATCTAGTTTACAAGTGATTCTTTTGGAACCACATCACTTAGAGTCCCCAACCACTACCCCAACTCCTGTTTGGAATTACAGAGAAAAAATGGTAACCCAGACTCCTGGGATACAGAGGCTGAGGGAAGTCTGATGAATTTTGAAAGATACCATTGAAATGTTCCTAAGTGCTTACTAGAATAAGTGTCATTTGGTGGAAGTGTGGGGAAGATGTATATTTAAATTTTCAACCATAGATTCAGGAATATCATCTGAGAACAACTGAGGTTTGGTAGAGTTTTCTGAAGAGTTGAGAATGAAAAATAAAGCTTGTTATTTTTATAGACTAGAGTTTAGGAATTCATAAACTGTAACTGTTGTCATAAGAAAATTTGAATCAGGAAAGTTTGACTTAGCAAGTGGCTCAAACATGCTCTTTATTTGTCATCTAAATTAAAATGTGAAACAGGATGAACTGAAACAGAAAGTTACATAGAAAAATGTATTATGCATTATTTTTCATTACCTCCTAAATAGATAAGAATGAGCTAGAGAAAAAAGGCACTAGGTAAATCTACTAAATAAATGAATAAATTGTAAGAAGACTTTGCCATTTAGAGGAGACAACTAGCATTTATCCATAAAATACATAAATGACCAGGCAATTTACATGAATCTGTGACATGATTCGTCTGACATACATTAAAAAAAAGAGGTTGATGAGTACATTTAAAAATTTCACAACCAGTTTTGTTGGCACTTTGAGATAGTGTCTTAAAAAATACAGAGAAAAAATTTGAAATCTAAGCCAACAATACAGACTTTATTTCCATTTCTGGATTAGATACTAATGGATAGTATCAATAATTCTGGAGCCCATAGAAGCATATACTGGTTTGGCTACACTCATCTTTATTTGTAAGTTAATTGCTTTCCAAGTGACAACAAAAATCTTAGTAGATTTTGTTTGTGGGACTTTTTTTCTCACAGTAATTATTTTCTTGCCAAAAGATAATTCATTTTCAAGAGGCTGCTCAGGGAAAAAGTTAAAAATAGAACACATACCATAGTAGGTGTCAAAAGCGCTCTACAGTTCATGAACTACATTGATATCTCATAAATCTATTTTCAAATAGCTACAGAGAATAACTATTGGAATTCAGTAAGTAATAAAATCATAGCTTATAAAACCAAGTCAAGGTATACTAGAACTGTGCCACAAAATATCTAATACCATCTGATATACTTGTGTAGCACCTCACTGTGTATAAAAGCATGTTCACACCCCTTCTCATTTGAATAAATTAATAATAGTTCTACGAATAGACAATATTATCCAGATCTTGCAGATGAGGAAACTGATATTTAAGACTGTAATTGATTTACCCAAGGTCTTACAATGAGAAAAGGCAGTTCTAGGACTCAAACTTCAGATGGCTGGCTCTGTGCTCCAGAGCAGTCATCTTTTATCTCCTGAAGGATACATTCAGAAGTGACAACTTGTTGCTCCATTAGTAACTAAACCACTCTGATTAAAAACCCAAAATACAAAGCATTTCTTATGTTGTTTCTCTCCTTTGGGAAGAATTACAGCAAGTGTTACAAGTTTTAAATATTCTGACAATGTCGAGACTTCCAAGAAAGTGTATGAATATGTAACATCAGAATAGATATGTTATGTGATTGTTTCATCTGGGTACCTGAATTAGACCCAAAGCTCTGTTTATTTTTCTTGCTTGTAAAGAAGCAATATACCAGAACTGTATTGCTTGGGTCACTCAGATATTGGGTATCTACAGTGTACTGGTCACTCTATGTACACAACCCCATGAGTAACATAACTATTACTCTCATTTTAGAGATCAAGTATCCAAGTTTCACAGAGATTAAATAACTTGATTGAGACCACATAGTTAATAACTGAAAAAGCTGGGATTTAAACACAGATGCTCTGACTTCAAAACTCATTCTATTAACAAAACTACACTACTTCTAACATAAAAGAAGTATGAAACCATATATGACTTCAAAAAGAAAAGGATATTTTAAAGGTTAAAAAAAGAATAAAAAAAAAAAAAGAATAAAAGCAGGAACACAAATTCCGAGTTACTTTGAAAACTTTTTAAGATCATTTCTTTTAATCTTTATTGGAGTATATAGTTGATTTACAATGCTATGTTAGTTTTAGGTGTACTGCAAAGTGAATCAGTTATACATAAACATATACACACTCTTTTTAAGATTCTTTTCCCATTTGGGCCTTTTAGTTCCCTGTGCTATGCAGTAAGTCCTTATTCAGTTATCTGTTTCAAATATAGTAATGCATATATGTCAATTCCAATCTGGAATCATTTCATTAAAAAAATTTTTTTGGCACACCCTGTGGCATATGGGATCTTACGTCCCTGACCAGGGATCAAACTCTCACTTCCTGCATTGTGAAAGGGGGTCTTAAGCACTGGACCACTGGGGAAGTCCCTGGGATCATTTCTTAATAAGCAGTTATATAGGTATCTCTCATTTTCTCTGTATAAATAATAATCTCTAGTAGAATAAAATCGATCTGTATGTGCAATATATACATATACAGATATATTTAATACTTTCTAGTCTATGTTCCAAGTTTTTTCTTGGTTTTGAAGAAATTATGAGTACACACTGATACTTCTAACTCCATTCCAACTCTACAAGTTATCTCCTGCTGGTGACCATTTTAAAATTTTTATCTCCCTTCTTCCAGCAAGAAGTCTGATTTCCAACAATATTAACATATTTTCTCCAATACACATAAAATAGTTTCAGAATTACTGTATTCATACTACTATATAAAACAAATCTACTTAAATGGATTGAAGATCTGTATGCAGTTCTTTTTTATCCCTAGTCAGAGAATACACAGACCGAGTACTTTGAAAGTTATTTGGATTAGTTATTTTCCATGTGGTGATGTTATTCATTTGAAATACAGTTGGGTTCATTTGTTTCTGTTTGCATTCAGTTTTAAGTTTCTTCTCCCCTCCTGTTGATTCCATTTTATTTTTGAAAATGTAGAGCATTTGGCACAATTTCAAAAGCTAAAACTGCAAAAATGTATCCTTAGAGAAGTGTGACTCCCTCTCCATCCTTTCCAATATGCCCCTGCCCTCTCTTCCCTGAAAAAGAACCTTAGCCATAACAATAATTTGTCACTCTCCAAACCTCAGTCCTACCTAATAAAATCTTCTTCCTTGGTATTTCATTTGGGAGGAAGCTATTAGGAAAAAAAAAGTCTAAAAACTCTTCTCAGGGGGACCAGAAATGAAAAAAAAAAAAGTTAAAAAACACTGATCTATTCTTCATCTTTATAATTTTGTCATTTTTATCATGTTAAATACATTGAATCATACAGTATGTTACCTTCTGAGATTGGATTTTTATCACTCAACATAATGTCTTTCAGACCCATTCAAGTCATTGTGTATATGAGAAGTTCTTTCCTTTATATTGCTATGTAGTGTTTCATGGCATGAATATATCAGTTTGCTTATTCATTCATCCACTGAAGGTCTCTTGGGTAGTTTCTAGTTTTTAGAGATGGTGATTGAAGCCTCTATAAACATTTGCATATGGGTTTTTGTGTGAACATAAAGTTTTATTTCTCTGGAATAAATAGCAGGCATACAGTTGCTGGGATGCATGGCAAGAAACTGACAAAGTATTTCTAGAATGTCTGTACCATTTTAGATTCCCACCAGCAATGTATGAGAGATCCAGTTTCTCTACATCTTCACCAGCATTTGCTAGCATCAGTATTTTTAATTTTAGCTATTTTGGTGAAAGTGAAAGTGTTAGTCACTCGGTCGTGTCTGACACTTTACGACCCCATGGACTGTAGCCCACCAGGCTCCTCTGTCCATGGAATTCTCCAGGCAAGAATACTGGAGGGGGTTGCTATTCCTTTCTCCAGGGGATTTTCCCAACCCAGGGACCAAATTTCTGGCAGATTCTTAACCATCTGAGCCACTGGGGAAGCCCAGGTGTGTATTAATATCTCATTGTGGTTTCAATTTACATTTCTCTAGTGGCTAATGATGTTGAACATCTTTTCATGTGCTTATTTGTAGTCTTTCAGCACTTAGATTTTGTACATGTTTTGTTAACATTTTACCTAATTATTTTATTTAGCCTCTTGATGAAAGTGAAAGAGGAGAGTGAAAAGTTGGCTTAAAGCTCAACATTCAGAAAACTAAGATCATGGCATCTGGTCCCATCACTTCATGGCAAATAGATGGGGAAACAGTGGAAATAGTAGCTGACTTTATTTTGGGGGGCTCCAAAATCACTGCAGATGGTGACTGCAGCCATGAAATTAAAAGACGCTTACTCCTTGGAAGGAAAGTTATGACCAACCTAGACAGCATATTCAAAAGCAGAGACATTACTTTGCCAACAAAGGTCTGACTAGTCAAGGCTATGGTTTTTCCAGTGGTCATGTATGAATGTGAGAGTTGGACTATAAAGAAAGCTGAGCACCAAAGAATTGATGCTTTTGAACTGTAGTGTTGGAGAAGACTCTTGAGAGTCCCTTGGACTGCAAGAAGATCCAACCAATCCATCCTAAAGATAAGTCCTGGGTGTTCATTGGAAGGACTGATGTTGAAGCTGAAACTCCAATACTTTGGCCACCTGATGCAAAGAGCTGACTCATTTGAAAAGACCCTGATGCTGGGAAAGATTGATGGCAAGAAGAGAAGGGGATGACAGAGGATGAGATGGTTGGATGGCATCACCGACTCGATGGACATGGGTTTGGGTGGACTCCAGGAGTTGGTGATGGACAGGGAGGCCTGGCATGCTGCATTTCATGAGGTCGCAAAGAGTCGGACACGACTGAGCGACTGAACTGAACTGAACTGATTTCATGATTGAAAATAGTATTGTTTTTAATTCTGGTTTCCACCTGTTCAATGCCAGCATATAAAAATACAGCTGATATCTGTGTGTTATCCTGGACCCAGTGACCTTTGGCCTTGCTGAATTCACTTATTTTAGTGCTTTCTGGTAGATTCTTGGGATTTTCTACTTAGACAAAATGACATCTGCAAATAAGGACAGTTTTATTTCCTCCTTTCTAATTTGCATATCTTTTTCTTGCCTTCTTGTACTGTTTAGGAGTTTCAGTACCATGATGAATAAGAGTAGAGATAGTAGACGGCATCTTTGCCTTTTGCTTGTTTTCTGGGGAAAGCATTCAATACTGCACCATTAATTATAATGTTAACTATAGGGCTTTTTAGTAGGATGATCTTTATTAAGTTGAGCAAGTTCCCCTCTATCCTTAGTTGGGAAAGAGTTTTTATCATCAATTTTATGGATTGAATGTTTACTTCCCCCCAAAGTTCATGACAGCACTGGCCTTAATTCCCAAACCATCCACCTTCACCAGGCACAATGATAACCACTTGGATGAGTTGTCTTACAACAGTAGGTCCCAATAAGGAACATGGTGCTGCCACCAAAAGCTAATTACGAGAATTTGGGAGGGGCCAAAAAGAGGGAGGAGACTCCGGCCCATAATATGTCTTCTAAAACTAACCCGAAGTATTCGGGAGGGGTCAAAAGGAGGCAGGAGATGCCAGCTCATAATATTGTCCTGCCAACCTCCCAGAATCCTTTTCACTGGAATCTATCTTGGCTGCAAGATGTACGTACCACCAGGAAGAACCCTGAGTCAGACCAAACATGGGCACAAGCATGATGACTGACCAGAGACAACCAGGAAACTAACCCCATTACAATAAAACCTGAGACTGTGAGGCATGTGGCAGAGCAGTTCTCCTGGGTTCCCTTACCTTGCTGCTCCCCACCCAGGCACCCTTCTCAAATAAAGTCTCTTGCTTTCTCAGCACGTGTGTCTCCTCAGACAATTCATTTCTGAATGTTAGACAAGAGCCCACTCTGAGGCCCTGGAAGGGGTGCCCCTTCCTGAAACACTTTCTTTTGGTTAATGTTTAAAAGGGTATATCTATTTTCATTCTTTTGCTTTCAACTTCCTTATATCATTATAGTTGAAGTGAGTTTGTGTAGACAACATCTAATTGAACCATATTCATTTATCCACTCTTCCACTCACTGTTTTTCAATAAATGTGCTTACATTTACTTTTAATGAAATATTGCTATATTAAGGCTTATGGTTTCCATTTTGTTATTTATTTCTCTTTGTTAATTTTCTCTTTTTTATTGAAGTAGAATTCATATAACTTAAAGTTAACAATTTTAAATTATACAATTTAGTGGCACATTCATAATATTGTATACCTCTATCTAGTTTCAAAAGAGTTTCATTACTACGAAAAGAAATCCTGTACCCTTTAAGCAGTCATTTCTCATTCCCTCCTCCCCTCAGACCTTGACAAACACTATTTTACTTCCTGTTTCTGTGGATTTGCCTGTTCTGGGTACTTCATATGAATGTGGCCTTTTATGTCTGACTTTTTTTACTTTGCATGTTTTTAAATTTCACCCAGAATGCATTATGTATCACTACTTCATTCCTTTTCATAACTCAATAATGTTCCATTGTATGGATGTATCACATTTTACTCATTCATGCATGATTTTATGCATTTGAGTTATTTCAAATTATCAGCAATTGGAAATAGTGCTGTTTTGAACATTTTGTGTACAAGTCTTGAATACTTACACAAGTAAAAATAGACATCTGATTTTTAGTCAGTAGATAAGAAGAAAAGATAACATCTGTACTTGAAGTGTGTGATGGTGGGGAGGGGTCAGTCTTGTGGGACTGAGACCTTAATTTGTGGACTCTGACAACTATTTCCAGGTAGATAGTGTCAGAATTGAGCTGAATCATAGGACACTCAAAGAATTGTTTGGTGGTGTGTGAAGCCAACCACCCCCAACACATATACACATTGCAATTGGTGACTAGAACCTTTTCATAGTTATTTTCAACTCTTTTGCATATCTCCCTAGGAGTGGAATTGCTGAGTCATTTAGTGATTCTATATATTGTTTTTAGAAACTTTCAGACTGTTTCTAATGTGGTTGCCCCATTTACAAATCCACCAGAAGTGTATAAAAGTTCTAGTTTCTCCACATCCTCACCTACACTTTTTTAAATGTTTTTTTAAAATAATCATCTTAGTGGGTTTGAAATGTATATGAGCTGTATCTCACTGTGAATTTCAATTGCATGTCTCTGATGCCTAATTTTGCTGAGCATCTTTTCTTATGCTTCTTGTCCATTAGTACATCATAGGAGAAATGTCTATTCAGATCGTTTTTCCATTTTTAAATTGGGTCATTTGTCTTTCTATTGCTGAGTTTAAAGGTTCTTTATATATTGTGGTTATAAGACCCATATTGGGCTTGCAAGGTGGCTCAGTGGTAAAGAACCTGCCTGTCAATGAAGGAGACACAGGTTCGATCCCTGGGTCAGGAAGATCCTCTGGAGGAGGAAACAGCAGCCCACTCCCGTATTCTTGCCTGGGAAATCCTATAGACAGAGAAGCCTGGTGGGCTACAGTCCATGGGGTCACAAAGAGTAGAAAATGAGTTAGAGACTAAACAACAACAACAGAAAAAATAAAGATTAATAAATTGATCTTCCTTAAAATGAAGAATTTCTGTACACCAAAAGACACCGTTTAAAAAGTGGAAAGGCAACAGATAGAGAGATAAGATTTGAAATCCATTTATACAATGAAAGACTCCTGTGCAGCGTGCATGCTAAGTTGCTTCAGCCATGTCTGACTCTTTGCGACCCTATGGGTTATAGCCCGCCAGGCTCCTCTGTCCATGGGGTTCTCCAGGCAAGATTACTGGAATGGGTTGCCAAGGTCATCTCCACGGGATCTTACCAACCCAGGGATTGAACCTGCATCTCTTATGTCACCTGCATTGGAAGGTGGGTTCTATGACTATATAAAGAATTGTTACATATCAAGAAAAAGAAAGTTCATTTTTTAATGAATAAAAAGACTTAACTGATATTTCAAAAATAGTATCTACAGATGGCCAATTACCACATACAAAAGTACTTAACATATTATCAAATTAAATCCATAATGTGATAACAAATCTATCTGAAAAATCTAAAATTTAAAAGCCTGATGATGGAAGGTTTGGCAAGTTTGTGGAGTAATTCTTATACTCTATTCATTGTAGTAAAAATTGGTACAACCATTTGGGAAAACTGTTTGACAGTATCTGCCAAGCTGAACACGTTTTTCCTATGACCTAGTAATCAGGGTGCCAAATATATACCCAATACAAAAATTAATACAACATTGTAAATCAGCTTTATTTCACTAAAATAAATTTTAATAATAAATAAATCAATAAATACCCAAGGGAATTAAGGAAATATGTCCACCAAAAGACATCTGTAAGAATGTTCACAGCAGTACTATTCAGAATTGCCCCAAACTTGAAACCACCCAAATATCTATCAACTGTAGAATGCATAAATGTATTTAATATTTATACAAAAGAATTTTATATAAACATATGTATAAATTACAAATATATAAATTTATAGAGAGATATATATGTGTATATATACACCTTTATGTGTTTTTTAAAGTTATGCTCAAATAATAATGTGAATTGGCTTCATAGATACAAGGTTGAAACAAAGAAGGCTAACACGAAAGAGTATACTCTATTACTCTATTTACATAAAGTTCAAAAACAGTCAAAAGTAATCAATAATAATAGAACTGAAAGCCATAATTATTGATAACCAGTTAGTGACTTGGAAAGGGGCATGAGGCAGGCTTCTGTGATCTCAGACATATTCTTTTTTTTAATTAAAAAATTTTTTTGGTGCACAGTGGACCTGCCTCTTGAGAAACCTATATGCAGATAAGGAAGCAACAGTTAGAACTGGACATGGAACAACAGACTGGTTCCAAATAGGAAAAGGAGTACGTCAAGGCTGTATATTGCCACCCTGCTTATTTAACTTATATGCAGAGTCATCAAGAGAAACGCTGGGCTGGAAGAAGCACAAGCTGGAATCAAGATTGCTGGGAGAATTGTCAATAACCTCAGATATGCAGATGACACCACCCTTATGGCAGAAAGTGAAGAGGAACTAAAAAGCCTCATGATGAAAGTGAAAGAGCAGAGTGAAAAAGTTGCCTTAAGGCTCAACATTCAGAAAACGAAGATCATGGCATCCAGTCCCATCATTTCATGGGAAATAGATGGGGAAACAGTGTCAAACTTTATTTTGGGGGGCTCCAAAATCACTGCAGATGGTGACTGCAGCCATGAAATTAAAAGACGTTTACTCCTTGGAAGGAAAGTTATGACCAACCTAGATAGCATATTAAAAAGCAGAGACATTATTTTGCCAACAAAGATCCGTCTAGTCAAGGCTATGGTTTTTCCAGTAGTCATGTATGGATATGAGAGTTGGACTGTGAAGAAAGCTGAGTGCCGAAGAATTGATGCTTTTGAAGTGTGGTGTTGGAAAAGACTCTTGAGAGTCCCTTGGACTGCAAGGAGATCCAACCAGTCCATTCTAAAGGAGGTCAGCCCTGGGATTTCTTAGGAAGGAATGATGCTAAAGCTGAAACTCCAGTACTCTGGCCACCTCATGTGAAGAGTTGACTCATTGGAAAAGACTTTGATGCTGGGAGGGATTGGGGGCAGGAGGAGAAGGGGACGACAGAGGATGAGATGGCTGGATGGCATCACTGACTCGATGGATGTGAGTTTGAGTGAACTCCGGGGGTTGGTGATGGACAGGGAGGCCTGGCGTGCTGCAATTCATGGTGTCGCGAAGAGTTGGACATGACTGAGTGACTGAACTGAACTGAACTGTACCATGTGAGATCCCAGTTCCCCAAAACTCATCCCTCGCATTGGAAGCACTGAGTCTTAGCCACTGGACCAGCAGGGAAGTCCCTGTTCTTCATTTTCATCTGGGTGGTGAGGACATGACTGTGCTCACTTTGTGACAATTCACTGGGCTATGCATTTAAGATCTGTGTACTTTATGTATTATGTAGATTTTACTTCAAAAGAAAATTAACCTGAAAATTTGCCTTTGAAAATTCTCATAAAGGTAAATGGAATCAAAAAGAGAGAGTAGGGAGAGAAAGAAAACCATGTTTTGTTATTTTCTGTGATTTGAATTTGTATAAAAATACCTTTTCCCAGAAATATAAATACAGATCTAGTGGGTGGGACATATTTCCTGACTTTATATCATAAGAAGGATAATAAAAGTAAGTAAAACGTATATTCTAAGGGTCAAATTACATCCCTTTCCCCTCACTCAGTTCCCCTCACCTCTTCCTTATTTTGGCACCAAAAATGAGGCAGTACGCTATGGTTAAAGGAACATAGGCTCCTTGAGTCAGGTAGCCCTAGGTTTGAATCCCTGCTCAGCCACAAGCCAGCAAGCTGTGTGAACTGACCCAGGCATGCATTCTCTTTGAGCTTCGTGTCCTTCGACATTAAAATCAGGCTGATGAGACCTCCCTCATAGGGCTTTATGTCAAATACTTAGTCCCTAGTGCCCATTCAGTAAATGCTAGCCATAGTTCTTCTTCTTTTTTGCGCCATTGTTCTTTTAATAACAAAAAGAAATACAGTAATAACAACTGTAAAGTGTCGAGGCTTCTTCAGTTGGAAGTATGGAGATAGCTGTCTTGCAAAGACAGGTGGAGGAAAGGTGCTAGGATTGTGTCTGCTGCTGCTGCTTAATCGCTTCAGTTGTGTCTGACTCTGTGCAACCCTATGGATTGTAGCCTGCCCAGCTCCTCTCCTCATGGAATTCTCCTGGCAAGAATACTGGAGTGGGTTGCCATGCCCTCCTCCAGGGGGTCTTACCAACTCAAGGATTGAACCCAGGTCTTCTGCATTGCAGGCAGATTCTTTACTGCTGAGCGAGGGAAGCCCCAGGATTGTGTCTGCTGCTGCTGCTAAGTCACTTCAGTCATGTCCGACTCTGTGTGGCCCCATAGACAGCAGCCCACCAGGCTCCCCCGTCCCTGGGATTCTCCAGGCAAGAACACTGGAGTGGGTTGCCATTTCCTTCTCCAGTGCATGAAAGTGAAAATGAAGTCACTCAGTCCAGTCTGACTTTTAGCGACCCCATGGCCTGCAGCCTACCAGGCTCCTCTATCCATGCGATTTTCCAGGCAAGAGTACTGGAGTGGAGTGCCATCGCCTTCTCCAAGGATTGTGTCTACTATCCCCTAATCCCTAACTTTTAAAATTTTTAAAACTTGGTCAACTGGGGGCAGTCCTAAGATGGAGGAGGAATAGGATGGGGAGACCACTTTCTCCCCTACAAATTCATCAAAAGAACATTTGAACACTGAGAAATTCCACAAAACAACTTCTGAATGCCAGCAGAGGACATCAGACACCCAGAAAAGCAGCCCATTGTCTTCAAAAGGAGATGTTTTGTCAATGGTGCTGTATAGATGGAGAAGTCTTGAGGCTACTGTAAGAATAAGACTGAAAACCAGAAGCAGGAGGCTTAAGTCCAATCCTGAGAACACAAGAGAACTCCTGACTCCAGGGAACATTAAGCAACAGGAGCTCATCAAACACCTCCATACCTACACTGAAACCAAGCACCACCCAAGGGCCAACAAGTTCCAGAGCAAGAAATACCATGCAAATCCTCCAGCAACACAGGAGCTTCAATATACAGGCTGCCCAAAGTCACTCCAAACCCACTGACATCTCATAACTCATTACTGGACACTTCATTGCACTCCAGAGAGAAGAAATCCAGCTCCATCCACCAGAACACCAACACAAGCTTCCCTAACCAAGAAACCTTGATAAGCCACCCATACAACCCCACCCACAGCGAGGAAATCCACAATAAAGAGAACTCCACAAACTGCCAGCATACAGAAAGGCCACCCCAAACACAGCAATATAAACAAGATGAAGAGACAGAGGAATACCCAGCAGGTAAAGGAACAGGACAAATGCCCACCAAACCAAACCAAAGAGGAAGAGATAGGGAATCTACCTGATAAAGAATTCCGAATAATGATAGTGAAAATGATCCAAAATCTTGAAAACAAAATGGAATCACAGATAAATAGCCTGGAGACAAGGATTGAGAAGATGCAAGAAAGGTTTAACAAGGACATAGAAGAAATAAAAAAGAGTCAATATATAATGAATAATGCAATAAATGATATAAAAAAAAACACTCTGGAGGGAACAAATAGTAGAAAAACGGAGGCAGAAGATAGGATTAGTGAGGTAGAAGATAGAATGGTTGAAATAAATGAATCAGAGAGGAAAAAAGAAAAACAAATTAAAAGAAATGAGGACATTCTCAGAGACCTCTGGGACAATGTTAAATGCCCCAACATTCAAAAGATAGGAGTCCCAGAAGAAGACAAAAAGAAAGACCATGAGAAAATACTTGAGGAGATAATAGTTGAAAACTTCCCTAAAATGGGGAAGGAAATTATCACCCAAGTCCAGGAAACCCAGAGGGTCCCAAGCAGGATAAACCCAAGGCGAAACACCCCAAGACATATATTAATCAAATTAATAAAGATCAAACACAAAGAACAAATATTAAAAGCAGCAAGGGAAAAACAACAAATAACACACAAGGGGATTCCCATAAGGATAACAGCTGATCTTTCAATAGAAACTCTTCAGGCCAGGAGGGAATGGCAAGACATACTTAAAGTGATGAAAGAAAATAACCTACAGCCCAGATTACTATACCCAGCAAGGATCTCATTCAGATATGAAGGAGAAATCAAAAGCTTTACAGACAAGCAAAAGCTGAGAGAATTCAGCACCACTAAACCAGCTCTCCAACAAATGCTAAAGGATCATCTCTAGACAGGAAACACAAAAAGGGTGTATAAACTTGAACCCAAAACAATAAAGTAAGTGGCAACAGGGTCATACTTATCAATAATTACCTTAAATGTAAATGGGTTGAATGCCCCAACCAAAAG